>NC_073695.1:122600768-122900768 GCF_029784165.1 Wyeomyia smithii | reverse complement strand
CGGTCTTGCAGTAAAAAAGCCTTCCAGTTGAAAGACTTTCACTTATCTAACGGCGACTGTATTTCATTGCGTGCAATAGACCATTTTACCAAAAACATCATATCAAGAAGACTGGGAACACGGCCTGAAATCGAGCGACAGTTTTGTCAGCGCACTGCGCAGTCTATTGAGTTCAGGTGGAACTGACGCATGCTAGTATGTGTGCTAGCGTTGCGAATGAAGTCCGAACGCACACGCAAGAATATCACATACGCACACAATGACTTCGTAGCGATGTAATTACCACCACTCTCATAACAAGCTACCACCTTCAATAGATGGAGTGCGCTGTTTGATAAGACACTTGTCATTTGTATGGAATCGATCCAGAGATACCAGTTTTCTTGATATTATTATTATTATTATTTATTGGTTATTTCATCCGACTTAAGTCTTAATGAATAAAAATATATATGTTTTTGATGTTCAGTGTTACCAGCGTTCTTTGGATGACACGGCGGCACTCTAGTTATATATACACTAAAGTCGCTTTTTACGCGGAGGATACATGCCGCGTAAAAAAACGCGTAAAAAAACCACGTAAAAAAACGCGTAAAAAAGCCGCGTAAAAAACGCGTAAAAAACCGCGTAAAATCCGGAGTCCACGTATAAAAAACCGCGTAATTTCCGGAATCCGCGTAAAAAAACGCGTAAATTCCGGAATCCGCGTAAAAAACAGCGTTAGTTCCGCATTCCGAGTGAAGGGGAACCGTAATCCGGGCAAAAAAAATACCGCGTAAATTCCGGAATCCGCGTAAAAAAAAACCGCGTAAATTCCGGAATCCGCGTAAAAAAACCGCGTAAATTCCGGAATCCGCGTAAAAACCGCGTAAAAAGCGACCTCAATGTATAGGCATTCTAGCCCATAACACAACAAATTTTTGAATATGGTTTCGTATGTGGAATCTACTAGCTACTGAGCTTTGGTTTTACCGACTATGTAACTACCTATAGATATTATTAAACATTTACAACTATTCGAAAATAACTTTTTCAGATATTTGTGACCTCAATAGCTCTGGTTATCACTTTCGTATGTGGAAATAACAATGACAATTCGATGAAGGACATTGTTAGCAATCGTCAGTGGAAACCGTTCGCTAGATGGCGACAAAACTTTTATCCCCACTCAGAGGAATACCAGCAAGCTGTTAAAGACAATATAGATGACCAGTATGACGAAAGCGATGGAGAAGCCGGTTACCCTCAAAATCTACAAACAATCGATTTCAAATCTAAAAGGTCCCGCTTGCGACAACCACTCTGTGAGGTGCTGGTCAACATTGTCTACGTCGGAAATGGAACCGATGGCTTCCAGTATCGCCCAGATCATTATGTTACGGAATCCTGCCTTGGTTCATTCAGCACTTTTCAAAATAAGGTACTTATTTATATTCAGAAACTTCAAAGATACTAATTTATTTTGTTTTTCAACAATGATTTTTTGCCATAGTTTTACCTCAGACAAACAGACGCGCAACTCGATGACGACTTCATCGTCCAGAAACATAACGTGGTGTCGCTATAAGCAAGCCTACACATTCATTAGCAAAGACTAAAACCGCTTTTACAAAAGTTAGTTAGTAGGCAGTAAGCTCACATGATGGCGCATAAGTGTAACGTTTGAAACAAAAAAAAACGTATTTTTTTAGAATTTCCGAAGAGGCATGTCTTTTTGTCTGTAGTTTTACATTTATAAGAGAATTTAAACCTTTTTTTATTTTGGATATGAAAATAATTAAACTTCCACGTACACGTGGTCCCCATGGTTCTGTGGTTAGCAATGTCGATCAGCTAGCTCTCCCATACGGTTGTGATATCGGGTTCGATTCCCGATCAGGTCGAGGATCTTTTCGAGATGGAAATTTTCTCGACTCAGCGCTGGGGTATCGGTGTATCGTTGCACTTATCATACAACATGCAAAATGTGTCAAAAAAAATATCGATAACGAATTCTTTCAACAAATCTAGTTGTTCGAGACCGCTACTAGCGCCACAGGCTAGCGTGCGATTTTTTTTTTACATGTAATTAGCGTTAGTGGCGTTATAGTGTTCTCGAATTCAAATCATTTTGGTAGATATGGCATTTTTATAAATAACGGCAATGTTTCTACTTATCTTTTTGATACATATTATTTATAGTTACTTAGATTTACCATTAGGGTTACATAAATTTTACAATGCACATATAAAACAAAATAACTTACATTATTTTCTAACCCTTGTTGATTTTTACCTATGCAGTGCGTGGAAACAGGTCTGTCATGCACACAGATAAGACAAAAGATCTTCATCACCAGAAGAAAAGTTAGCAGTGAAGATGCCAAAGCAATCAATTGCTGGGAGCACGTCCGAATGGAAGAGGTTAATGTCTACGCATGTGCTCATTATTGATAAAAATAATTAACTTATCATGAATTTCAGATCGATGCTGGCTGCGAATGCATGTGGCCAAGGGAGCACATCGGAGATAAGCACTCTTATCGAGGTGGAAAGTAAGAGGCCCGAAGTACTTTCTTTTTTCCTCTTTAAGTACGTCATTACGACCACTAACAAACGTGAGGTATCTTCAGGCTATGGTGAGAAATGTAACGAAAACATCTCATCCTTCTGTTAGGGCTTCCCAATGGATATAGAGATTAAATTTTCTCGCGATTGGATCGCACATGTGATTAATGTATAAAAATGAGCCCTTTTATGTATTTATCGTAGGCGAACCAACTTTTGTCAGAAAACCATGCAGTTATGAATTAGTATAAAGAAATAACGCAGTATTATTATCACTATCTAGTAATTTATTCTTATCATATTTATTGCCTAAATAAACCTTGAAGCAAATGAACCACAAAAGATCAATCAAAGTATCAATATTTTCAGAGAATTCAAAATTTTAGTTACGAGTTTTATCAGCTTTAAAAATTAGGTTTTTGTGAAGTTTAACTTTGCACATCGCACAAACTAATGAACAAAACCATACCGAATGATCTGAAAATACGCAATAACTTAATCGATTAATTTCAATTTGACCGAAAGTTTGCACACGAATTCGACTTAGTAAACTGAGTATATTACGCGGGTGAAGAAACTTTTCAGACTCAAAACTAATTTCCTAAAATGGCAAATGTATTTTGGCACAGTTTTGGTTGAAAGTATTGTAACTCAGAAACCTTTCGTTATGAAGAAAAACTGTCTGAGAATGAATTCTAGGAAACTAATAATGCTTTATATACGCAAAAAAAGTTTTTATGGTTATAAAAAATCTAAACTAACTCTTTATTTTTATTTCAGAACCAAAAAGAGTTAATTTTTGACGTTGACTAACGTCTATATCGAAGTTAGGCCCCTGAATTTGAAAATCTAGTAATTCAACCAGGGAAAACCAGGGAAAAGTGGTCAGGTTTTGAGCGCTTATTTTGCAGTCATCTATAATCAGGTTTTCGAGGTTTTGGCATCAATCGATCAGAAATTCTTTTATGGTTAAATTTATGTAACAAAAACAAACTATTTTTTGAGATAAACTATTGAAAAATTGGTAATCAATATCGATTGTCTAAATCATACCGCGTAGCCAATCACTACCTCTCTTCCCAAGCACAGTCGACACTAACGGATACAATCGATCTGAGTTTATTGTTATTGTTGTTGTCACTTTCTGTTTCCGATGTTTATGCTGCTGCTAGCGGAAAAAACCTTGCAAATATGCATCTTTTTGTTGGTGTTATTTTACGACAGCGGCCGGCGCCCCATCATTTTGATTCCAAAACTGCACCAGTGACATGCGGACGCTTGGTGATAGCAGCTGAAAGGAGGAAAGACAAAAAAGTACCGGTCATCTCGTGCCGGTTTCACCCGTTATGCTGTATGGTGGCTGTTAGTAATAAATGGCACTGCAAAATACTAAAATGGCTGGAATTCTGGACGGACTAACCAAAAACAAGGATATATTCGGCACCTGGCCCCTTTTGGTGCCTCGAATGTTTGTAACAGAAGCGGCTAATTGAATTTTCTGTTTTACCAAATGCTGCTGATAGCGGAAAAAACCATGCAAAAATGCATGTTTGTGTTGGTGTTAATATTACGACAGCGGCCGGCGCAGCTTTCAAGAAAAATTTTTCCTTACCATTCCATCATCTATGTAGCCCCTCCTTCTTTTCAATTATCTGACGAAGCCTTGGTATTAAACGTACCGTTCGAACATTTCACCCCATCAGTTTCATTACTAAACCGTACCGGCTACATACGGACGCTATCTTGAAAGAATTCTGGACGGACTAACCAAAAACAAGGATATATTCGGCACCTGGCCCCTTTTGGTGCCTCGAAATTTTGTTACAGAAGCGGCTAATTGAATTTTCTGTTTTACAAAATGCTGCTGCTAGCGGATAAAACCTTGCAAATATGCATCTTTTTGTTGGTGTTAATTTTACGACAGCGGCCGGCGCCCCATCATTTTGATTCCAAAACTGCACCAGCGACATGCGGACGCTAGGTGATAGCAGCTGAAAGGAGGAAAGACAAGAGAGTACCGGTCATCTCGTGCCGGTTTTACCCGTTATGTTGGTGGCTGTTAGTAATAAATGGCACTGCAAAATACTAAAATGGCTGGAATTCTGAACGGACCACCAGTAAACGAGAATAATCGGCAACTGGTACCTTTTGATGCCTCGAAATTTTGTAATAGAAGCGTTGCAATTCCCTCCACTATTTGTTTCAATGGAATATAAGAATACGGTAGTCATCGTCATGCGGTCGTGTCTTGATTACCACCCTCCTACTATTTTTCTAATAAAACTTGACTTTTTAACAGAAATTCTGATAAAAAGTCCAAGATGAAATGGTAAAAGACAATTTTTTATAGCAGATAAAGTAGCAGGTTAAATTTTGGTCCAATTTCAACGTTTGTTTGAATATTAGTATTCCAATGATTCATAAACTTAGCCTTCATTGAATAAATAATCTTGAAATTTCTCTATCCAGGACTGTTTATCAAAAGTTTTGTAGAAATTTCATTTCTCCATCCAGGACTGTTCATCAAAAGTTTTGTAGAAATTTCAAATTTCTTAAAAAAAAAAAAGAAAATAGTTCAGTTTTTTTTGTAAATTAAGTGTTTTTTTTTTTTTAACTTTTCGTAGTCGAAAACAATTTTTTCTGGTGTATTTTTTCTATAAAACATCATTAGTTCCCTGTTGTTGCGTTACTTTCCAGTTAGTGAAAATTTAAAATATATGTAATTTTTGAATTTTAAAATCAAAGAAAGCTCCTAGAGATCTAGAACAAATTACGTAGTGCCTACTGAAATATCGGTCATCGATTAGTATAGAGTAGCAACGCTCAGAGGGAGAGATATGCGAAGAGAATGTTGTGAGCCAAACGAACATGTCAAAATCCCAACCCAACGAACAGGAAAGGTAACACATTGAGAGGTATTTCAATCAGGTACTATGAAGGACATATATTTATTTTCCCACGCTTTTCATGTTGTAATGCAAAACAATGAATTGAGAATGCTTTTTTTAAAGGGGGGGGGGGTTGTGATGAATTAATTATTTACTAATGTTTATTCAGAATTTGATAGATAATTCTAAAGTGTTTCGCATGTGAATTTTATATGTTTAGACTAGAGATCCTCAGAAGGAGAGATAAGCGATGAAAAAAAAACGCCAATTTGGCAACTGGGTTTTACATATCAGAGGTGCCAGATCTCTTCTCAAAGCGCAATGTTCACTAACTTTTTTATTCGGCTCGTATAACCACCTCCCTGACACCGTAATCCCATTACCTATAGTTTGACAGTATCCCCATTATGACGAACCCCTCGATGCAGAGCCCCAAACAACAATGGCCGCAAAGGAAAGACATCACACGTGCTCTTCACTCCCGTTCAGTGTTGACATCTATCGATGTCGCTGTTTATAGCAAAGTGAAGCACGGCAGTGTAACATGCCATTTCATTCCCTCGTATACAAAAATACAGGCTCCGAACGTGTCAGGGAGGTGCGTATAACTGATGGTGACGGTGGAAGTCCTGGAGAATAATAAAGTGCATCACAAAAACCGTGAAGGTGTTAAATTTTATGTTTATGTTTAATTTTATATACTTTCATCATTATTCTGTAGACCATACAAAGGGTTTGTGAACCACCATTAAAAAATCACTGTAATGAAGCAATTTTGGAGCATTCTCGATTCATGTTTTAGCAATAAAACATGTAAAACGTGTAGAAATAAATATATTCTTTATTGAACCTTATTGCAATACCTTTCAATGTGTTACCTTTCTTGCTCGTTTGGCTCGAATTTTGACATGTTCGTTTGGCTCACAACACTCTCTTCGCATATCTCTACCTCTGAGTATTGCTAAATTTGACCAGTAGGGCGAATTCAAGTGCAAAACACTATAATGTTGTATCGATTTCTTTGAGTGTACACTTTTGGGTTGAGACGTACACTCAGGTAAATGGACTAGTCAATTTCATAAAACTCACGTTATGAAACAGTAAAATTATGGAAAATTGGCAATTTATACAGCAACTATGAATAACATACGCTGCCTATGATTGTGTTCACACCAACATCTGATTGCCTCGCCTTATGAAACTTACCGGTGCTACTTGTGTGAAAAAAATCATGATAAAAACATATGAAAAAGTCAAAATGGCACCTACCAATATAGACGAGCTGAACGGTTATTCTAGAATTATTACGACGTGAGTTGTTATTAAAGATAATACCAAGCCAAAATAGCACACTAACATCGTATTTCTTTTGCAGGAGCGAAACTCATGACCATTCAATTGATGCCATACAGGGAGGAGGAACCAGCTCAATCGGATTGCAATAGGAGGGGAATTGTCAACAAGCTGATATTCCGGAATTTAAGGATCTACCTATAGCGGAAGGTCCTCCTTCAGGCTTAAAAGAGCGTCTTGACCTTAGTATAAATTACGAGATCAACGCTGGTGCGAAAAATGTTCACAATCAGATGAGTTAAAAAGTGTGACTAAAACAAAAATTTTAACTTTTTATTCATAAGACGATAATTAATGTATTTCTAGGCTGACCAGATTTTCTCGGGATAAAAACGGGACAAATGGGTTCTAAGAACGAGACACATGGTAAAATTGATTTTTGGATTTTTTTACCAACCGAGGCATGCAAACAATTAGGGTAACGACCCCATAATTCGCCCACCTTATCCGAGTACCCAAAATTCGCCCACCTATTTTTTTTATTGTTCGCAATATAGTGTCAACTCTTAGAACCGTTTTAAACATAAAAAAGAAACAGCTGAGATTGAAAATAAATTATTATTTGGCATAATTCAACAACAATCCCCGTAAACAAATTGTTTATTGGGTGGGCGAATTATGGGGTCAGGGTGAATTATGGGTCCCTTACCCTATTTATTGCTTTGATGAATTTGCCCGATCCTGAAGAATGTGATTTTTTGCAATGAGTTCCTGAAACTTGTCACATGATGATCGAGATTTTGACTAAGGGACCATACTTTAATGACGTAGCATTCATGGGGGGAGGGGGGATATCATCGTTTTGTGACAAGGGGGAGGGTGGGTTGGTTTAAAATGGACGTAGCAATAATTTTTTAAGATCGATTTTTTACAGGAAAAATGTATAAATAATAATGTAAAAATATGCTACTTGTGTGAAAAAAATCATGATAAAAACATATGAAAAAGTCAAAATGGCACCTACCAATATAGACGAGCTGAACGGTTATTCTAGAATTATTACGACGTGAGTTGTTATTAAAGATAATACCAAGCCAAAATAGCACACTAACATCGTATTTCTTTTGCAGGAGCGAAACTCATGACCATTCAATTGATGCCATACAGGGAGGAGGAACCAGCTCAATCGGATTGCAATAGGAGGGGAATTGTCAACAAGCTGATATTCCGGAATTTAAGGATCTACCTATAGCGGAAGGTCCTCCTTCAGGCTTAAAAGAGCGTCTTGACCTTAGTATAAATTACGAGATCAACGCTGGTGCGAAAAATGTTCACAATCAGATGAGTTAAAAAGTGTGACTAAAACAAAAATTTTAACTTTTTATTCATAAGACGATAATTAATGTATTTCTAGGCTGACCAGATTTTCTCGGGATAAAAACGGGACAAATGGGTTCTAAGAACGAGACACATGGTAAAATTGATTTTTGGATTTTTTTACCAACCGAGGCATGCAAACAATTAGGGTAACGACCCCATAATTCGCCCACCTTATCCGAGTACCCAAAATTCGCCCACCTATTTTTTTTATTGTTCGCAATATAGTGTCAACTCTTAGAACCGTTTTTAAACATAAAAAAGAAACAGCTGAGATTGAAAATAAATTATTATTTGGCATAATTCAACAACAATCCCCGTAAACAAATTGTTTATTGGGTGGGCGAATTATGGGGTCAGGGTGAATTATGGGTCCCTTACCCTATTTATTGCTTTGATGAATTTGCCCGATCCTGAAGAATGTGATTTTTTGCAATGAGTTCCTGAAACTTGTCACATGATGATCGAGATTTTGACTAAGGGACCATACTTTAATGACGTAGCATTCATGGGGGGAGGGGGGATATCATCGTTTTGTGACAAGGGGGAGGGTGGGTTGGTTTAAAATGGACGTAGCAATAATTTTTTAAGATCGATTTTTTACAGGAAAAATGTATAAATAATAATGTAAAAATACACTAAAACATTGCACAAAGTTTTGCAGCGCGAGCTGACGAAATCTTTCTATCTGTGGTATTCAGAAATTTTCTGAAAGCTCTGCTACATAAACAATCGCTCGGATTTCCAAACACACAATCTGTTTTGAAAACAACAATCGTTGTTTCTTTGTGGCTTTTAATAGTGAAAATTACAAGATACTCGTTCAAAGCTGCTAAATGCAGGGATTAGTTTTCGTTGCGAATTCCGAAACATTTTATGTGTTAGTGTCAGACATAGATCACGCGAAATTGCATGAACATCTTTCCTTCTTGTACCCAAACACAAACCCTTCGAAGCTGAATACATTAATCCAGAGCGAAGTTAACATCATATTAAACGCTGTCACAAAGTGAATGAGTGATAAATAAATTGAATTGGACATGGAGGTTTTTTTCAAGTATTTTTTTTGTATTTAGTTACCACTTGTATTTTTGTACGTGTTTCTTCAAACCGGTCGGAAGGGGGGGGGGTTAATCAAATGCTACGTTTTTTTCAGGAGGAGGTTCAAGTTTTGTGACCAAATGCTACGTCATTTAAGTATGTTCCCTAAGAATTATCATGGTCTCAACTTCCAAGCGCTACTTTTTCATCAGTTCATGATAGGGAATATCCTTCCAGTGGTGCGGTATTGTCAGGAAGGCACAAAACGTACCCAGAATATTAGAAAAATCCTGGCTGCTTGGAAACTTATTTTCCATTTAGGAAAATTTCAATGCAAAGTTTCATTAAAGATTTTTTCAAGGATTATCCGAAAACGGTACAAAATGGCAAAAAGGCGCGTCGGTAAAAAACAGTCGAAAAAACGTTACTGTCCCGTTTAAAACGGTACGTCTGGTCAGCCTTTGTATTTCAGAAAAATTGAACTATTTAGTTTTTTCTTATATTCAGTATTCTTCAAATAATCTGATATTCTATATCGTCTCGACTGCTTAAATTATGCAATGTGCCTATATAAATAAGAATTGGGTTGTTTAGCTATTAGTTTTTCTTATCATCTGAAAGAGCTGGATTTTCTAAGTGAAACGTGAATTTCTATCGTTGCCCTTCAATTTTTAAATCACGCATGAAAACTGCTCGAAATCTGCTCGTAATCGTTACAGTGACAGTTCGCCCATATACCATTGTAGCGATATACAGCGATTTTTATTCTTCATTTAAAAATCAAAGGACAATGATATAAAATTTTTAAGAATCCCATTTTGTTCAGAAAATTACACTCTTTTAGCTGATAAGATAAAAAACGGCTTAAGCAGTAGCGCCTATTTTAATCAGTCGCAGAAAACAGGCCTCAAACTCCTGCTTTTTGATCAATATCGACAATTTCAATGATGGAAACGAAAACTTTGATTGTCTAGCTGTATTACGTAAATAAGAAATTCCGTTAATCACAAAGAAATCTGAGAACAAACATCATTTGAAAATTTGAAACAAATCGACCTATATTGCAGCCATTCAGGAGCCACTTCGGGTGCTGCAAAAAAAGCCTGCAAAACAGATGGAAACTGCTTAAAATAGGTGCGAGGTGATTGGAACAGTGTCCCTCGATTGGTAACTTTGATTGATTATTGTTAAAGTTTGCTAACTTAGTTTTATAATCTGAAAACAGATTCTGACAGAGAAAACGATAAAGAACAGATTGATATACTACTGTCTGAATTTCACCCAACACATTTCGAGTATTTCGTCTGAATACACAGGCGGCTCCTAAAGCTGCTTATAAACTGTTCCCTACCCTATATAAAATCAGAAATCCGTGAATAACTAAACAACCCAATTGTACTTGCATTTTGCATAATTGTTGAGAGCCGTACAGCCAGAGCCGGATTTAAGGGGGGGCCCAGGGGGCCCGGGCCCCGGGCCCCCACATTTTTGGGGCCCCCACAAAATGAGAAAAAGTTCTTTTCTCTATCAAAAATGAGATTCAATCAAAAGTTCAATTTACAGTAAGAAAATTTGAACAGACCATTTCAATCTGAAACTTTCCTTCAGTGTTATTTTTTCGCGAGCGCCAATATCACAACCACATCCATAAGATTTCACCTTCGATTCTCTTGGAATGACACACATTAACACACCATTTGAATCGAACCAGCGCGCATGGGAAATCAAGCAGGAAAGAAGATAATCCACAAGTTTTTTTAATACATTGCTGTTGATTCCGAAAATAAGTTTACCTGTCCGAATCAGGGATACTAGATTTGCGTTGCAAAATGCAGATTTTCAGAGTCCGTGTGCAGATTTTATTGACCTGCAGAAGTGTGTAGGGGTAAACAGGGTAAGACCGCCCTGCGGGGTAAGACTGCCCACTGTAGTTTTACTACCAAGTTATAAAATAATTGAAAAATTTCTTTAACGTGTCTATCACAGTATAATTACATAACATTTTGCACGTTTTTCTGTTTTGATAGTGCGCGAACGGTCGCAGAAATAATCAAAAACAACCTTTCAGCTGGCAACCAGTCAATGCGCTATTGTTTTGCGGCAACGGGACTTAAGGTTTTTCAGTCTAAAAATCTATTGTTTTGTTCGTGAATATACGTTTAATCACTTGCCTGAATCTATCTTCTTTCGGGAACATCGAAGGCCGTGAGTAATCTTGTAATTTTGACTACTTTTTCGGTCAAATATGAAAATGTTCCACTTGTGTAATGTGTTAATGTGTATGGGGGTAAAGTCGCCCACTATACAAGGGGTAAAACTGCCACGTATCCAACTGCTTGTTGTTTTACTTCAAGACCCAAATGCCTCGACACTACAAAGGGAATATTTACAGGATCAGTAAAGCAACTTCAAGCCACATAAGACATCGATGTTAATCGACCATTTTCGATTTGGTTGAAGCTTTTCTAGTAATATATTTTAACGAAACTTATTTTTGAAAAAAGTAAACATGTGTGAAAATGGTGTTAATGAACCAAAATAATTTTAGAGCCATGACGGTTTGTTTGATTGGTATGACGTCTCCGGCAGAATTGAAAATAGTAGTTTTTTACCTCCGAAAAAAATACACACTCTAAAAAAATTTAAAGAAAAGATATAAAAATAGAATTGAAAATATATTTTTTTTTTTCAAATTTATTTGAAAAAATATGTTTTTGCCTGTAAAATCTAAAAAAGGTAAGCTAAAATTTTATGGTTGTTGGATCATGGAGTAATAGAAATATTAATAGCTAAATTTTTGTGAAGAATTTTTTTTTTGACGGTTTGTTTGGTGTATAGAGTCGTTGATAATTTTGTTCTTCAAAAAAAAAAACATAGAAAATTGAAAATATAAATAAACGAAAGAATAATTATTAGTATTTTTCTATACATAATAAGTCTTCAAAAGAATCATACAGACAGGTTTAATGAGTTTTAATTTTTAGCTTAAAGATAGGTATATTATGAATTCAATATCTTGAAAACCCCCAATTCTGAAAAATCTATTTATTTTGAAAACCAAAAATGTTACCTAAACATTGATCTGAACTTGAATAATCAGAAAACAAAATAAGTTGAAACTTAGAAAAAATTTTTTAGATTTTCCACAGTGTATATTTTATTCAAAAAGAAAAAAAATACCATCTACAACTTTGTCAGAGACACTATACCGATAAAATCAACCGTTTCGGCCCTAAAAATATTTTTTATCCTCAAAAAATGGTGGGTGATCTTACCCCGCGGGTGGGCGGGCTTACCCCGCATGAAAAAGATCTGCACATTTTCAATGAATTTTTAAAAATTGAAAAAAAAACTGGAAAATAAACAAAAATATTTCAGTTCTTATTTTTTAAATGCGGGTATTGAATAGAAGAACCTTTTAGCGAAGAAAAAATGAAATTTCAGCTGCAACTTTTTTTTCTATAAACAGAATTGCTTAAGGGGGCGGTCTTACCCCGCTTACCCCTAGTTTTTTTCCTAGGTTCTGTAGATTATTGCCAGCGTAGCCTTATATTTGCGCAGTCTTTCTCAAATTGTGTGCAAATTTTTGCTTGCGGATCTCATTTTTTTCGAATTGCGGTAGGTTTTTATTTTTCAGATATCAAGAAAAAAAATCCGGATTTCGAGCAGTTGCATACATTTATTTATTTGAGCCTAATGATCTCGAACGCAACTGGAGAAAGGTCTTTATCGAAGATGAAACTGATTGAAAATAGGTTGCGTACGACTATGAAGAGTGAAAGGCTGTCAAACTTAGCATTGTTAAGTTGAGAGTACAATATTCTGAAGGAGCTGAATGTTGATTATTCAATCAATAAGTTCTCTGCAAAAAAAAACTCGTAAGAAAAAATTCTAGCAAATCTTTGGTAACTTTTCAATGGGAAATAAGTGTTTTTAACTCGTACGATAAAAAAAACGGGTTTGTTTTATTCTGGGGCCCCCACTGTAAACTGGGCCCCGGGCCCCCACAATCGTAAATCCGGCTCTGCGTACAGCAGTGAAGGGGATATTGAGGAGTTAGATTATTTTATATCAGAAAGAAAACTCAAATGAAAATGAAAATGGCAATGAACATTAAATTTCATAAACCTATCACATTACATTTCATAAGAACGCTTTTATTATGCTTCAAAGTTCTAAAACATCAAAAATCTATGTATGAAATGCATGGTGTTTCGAATTAATCGATCTTGTCTTATTTCATAGGACAATCTAATGGAATTAATACTGCACACTTAGATAATATCACCGAGTACGGGAAAATAAATTACCGAGATTTCAACAGTCGAGTTCTCGGTAAAAATCTCGGTAATACATCAAAACACCGAGATTCTGTAATACTAAAAATTGTAAACCTGTCAAACTTTAACGAGATTCGCGGAAATATTTTACCGAGATATTCATTAAATAATTCCGAATCTCGTTTTAATATGCCTAATAATCGGAAATCGCAGCTGTCAAATATTAGGAAAACTCCGGTAAAATTTACTGAAGTACGCGAGATTTTTTTAGATAAACCCAGATTATGATCAAAACGATTAAATATACGAATAAATTTATTAATTATTAGGTCAACTGATTTAACAAAAAACTGTATTGGTCAAAACGGGAGAGTTGTGTTGCCTCCAGGAAATAAAGTATGTCTCATCTATCACTTTGCAACTTTCATCCTGCGAAGCAAAAATTAGGTGAAGATAGAATTAATGGTTTCTTTGAATATTCTTTGCAAAACACGAGATCTGTGAAAAATACTGTTTACTAACCAAATATTTTACTTATTCTGAATATTACAGATTTCTTTATAATGACAATCAGCCGAAAAAAACTGCTGCTTTCACATCTACACCGGTATACGAACAAAGCTGATAGCGAAGCACTCTTTATTTTGACAGTTCTATTTTTCAGAATCTCGGTGTAGAGTTCCGACAATTGCATTGTTATTTTGAGTCAGTGTATCTTTACCGAATCCATCTAGAGCGATCAGTGGCCGAATATCAACGAGCGCAGAGCGGCTGCATATGTGAGTGAGTGTGATGTGAGTGGCACAACTGCAGATGCTCTATGTATGTGGGAGAAGCGCGCGATCGGTGATAGAAACGAACGGACGCTCGACTGGGGCACTTGGATCTAAACCAGCATCGTAGATAGACGTGTTATTCTTAGACTACGTACGACTGAACCCAACAAGTTGGCACAGTTGGTAGGATAATGGTGAGTATAATTGAAAAAATGGAAACATTTTTTTCTTTGCCGCTCGCGATAGAAGAACTCTTGTGCTTGTGCTAGATTTTCAATGCCGTACCCTTTTGAATGTGAAATAATTGAAAGTCTAGGTTAGGAAATAATTCCACTGCGAAAATGAAAAGTGAGCCCGAAGCGAATTGTAAGGCGTTGTGTGAAAACTAAATGAAACCGCAATGGTAAAACTACTACGCAGTTACCAAAAGCGAGTCCGATGAAAATCGAAGCGCTGTCCAAATTTAGCGGGTCCGGTGAAAACCGAAGCGCAGTTAGAAAAAGCGAGTCCGATGAAAATCGAAGCGCTGTCAAAATTTAGCGGGTCCGGTGAAAACCGAAGCGTAGTTAAAAAAAGCGAGTCCGATGAAAATCGAAGCGCTGTCAAAATTTGGCGGGTCCGGTGAAACCGAAGCGCAATTAGAAAAGGCGAGGTTGATAATCATGACGCTGTGAACCGCAAGCAAGTCCGAAGGAAGTCAAGAGAAACAGAAAGTGGCGTCTATAGGAACAGAGGGAAACGAAGATAGCAAGAAAACATGTTCAAACTGTTTGATTATTTCGGGATAGTGGAGTTAGTGTTTGTGATCTGATGTTGGTTGAAGATTAGTGTTGACCATGCAAATTGAAGTACGTCCATTTTCTATTGGGCCGAGCGATAGATTATATTCACTTTTGTTTTTTTCTCAATTTCGTGGATTTGATTGCGACGTATTCCTTCTCTGTTAAAATTTCAGATGAGTGGAGACGAAATACGCCGAATGCCTTTGTGCATTTTCAACGAGAACGTCGATTCCCAAGATTTACGCAGGGAGTGGGAAGAGTGGCATCGTGCTTTTGAGCTGTATCTGGAAATGCGGAAAATAGAGTCTCAGCATGAGAAATATGTGACAATGCTATCACTTGGAGGAAGAGGACTGCAGCGTATTTTCCACAACTTACGAAAAGTTATTCCTGTACCGGAGAGGTTTCCACTGATGCCTCCGGAAATTCCAGAATACGATAACGCAGTGAAACGCTTGGAGAAATTTTTTATCGGCAAGCGAAACGAACGTGTAGAGCTCGAAGTTTTCCGCTCTCTCACCCAAGGGAGTGAAGAAACGTTTAACAACTTCATACTCAGACTGCGCTCGCAGGCATCAAGATGTGAGTTCCTTGATCGTGAGGAGACTGAGCTTCTTCAACAGATTACGATGGGGGCTAAAGACGAGAAAGTAAAGGACAAAGGATTGGAGAATGTTATGACTTTGGATGAAGTCATCAACTACGCTGTGAACCGTGAAATTCTTATGAAGCAAAGGGAAAAGCTCAAACCTTTCCGTGGTGAACCGGAGGTAAACAGCGTTAGCCAAGGACAACGTCGAAACAGGCATGCAAGTCCGATACGAAATTTTGAAACGCCTACCAGACGTCGTGTATTAAGTGGCAACCGATCCAGAATTCAATGCGATCGCTGTGGATCTTCTAGGCATATCAAGGATTCTCGTGAGTGTTTTGATCGTAGTGCAATTTGTAACCGTTGTGGACAAAGAGGGCATTACGCCCGGAAATGCACCATTAATACTGCACAGCAGCAGCGATCGCGTTTTCCCAGGCGCACAGTTGAACGTTATTCGGATGAATTAAACTCATTGGCTCGCTCGGAAACAACGTGGAAGGAAGAAGTACCACATCGCCCGACAGCCGATGACGTGGCCGAGGTAGAGTAAAGATTTTTTTTTCAATATCCATGTTTGCATTTTGAGTTCCTATTCAAAAACTAATTCATTTGAGATACCTAATTTTCTGATGTTGTAGTTGAAAACGAAATTGAATAACAAATAAAAACAAAAGAGGAAAAAATCTGAAATTAAAACCCAATCTTGACTTAATTTTACCAGGTGAACATGCGAGCCCATGTTTCCAGTGATGGATTGATACTATGCCAGATTGACAATGTCCCAATAGAATTTCTCATTGACTCGGGAGCCTCGATAAACACGGTTACCGAGGATGCTTGGAATAAACTGTTGCAAGGAAAAGCGAGTATTTTCAAAAAGAAATACCAATGTGATCGACGCTTACATGCTTATGCTAGCAATGCACCACTTGATGTGTCGGCTGTGTTCGAGGCTTGGATATATGTGAATTCGTCGAATCCCAAAACATATGCGGAATTCTATGTTGTCTAGGAGGCTTCCAAATGCCTTTTAAGTAAAAGGACGTCTGAAGAACTCCGAGTTCTTAAAGTTGGGCTCGATGTGCTTTATGTCAACACGGTTTTCAAACCATTCCCGAAGTTTCCAGGCATCATGGTGAAACTTTCCATTGACCGAAACGTTCCACTGAAGAAAGTGGCATACCTCAGAATTCCTGCAGCTATAAAGGAAAGAGTTAACGATAAAATCCAACAAATGTTGCTCACCGACGTCATTGAAAAAGTCGAAGGATCACCAGACTGAATATCCCCTATGGTGATAGTACCAAAGGGAAAAGATGATGTCAGAATATGCATCAACATGAAGCACCCGAACGAAGCTATTCAGCGTGAGCACTACCCATTACCTGTCATCGATACGTTCTTGAACAAGCTAAGGGGATCGAAGTTCTATTCACGATTGGACATCACTTAGGCGTATCACCACGTCGAGCTCCATCCTGAATCTCGTGGCGTCACTACATTCATGACAGCAGGCGGTTTAATGCGGTTCAAACGCCTGATGTTCGGAATTAACTGCGCACCTGAGATTTTCCAAAGAATTATGACGGAAATGCTGGTGGGAGTAGATGGCGTAATAGTTTATATCGACGACATCGTCGTATCAGGACGAACCAAGGCAGAGCATGATAGACGGCTGAAACAAGTACTTGCTATTCTAGAGCGCAACAATGCTTTACTGAACAAGAGCAAGTGCATTTTCGGGGTCACGGAGCTCGAAATTTTAGGATTCAAGGTTAGCGAATATGGCATTAGTCCATCTGAAGAAAAAAAATTTTGAGACGAAATACGCCGAATGCCTTTGTGCATTTTCAACGAGAACGTCGATTCCCAAGATTTACGCAGGGAGTGGGAAGAGTGGCATCGTGCTTTTGAGCTGTATCTGGAAATGCGGAAAATAGAGTCTCAGCATGAGAAATATGTGACAATGCTATCACTTGGAGGAAGAGGACTGCAGCGTATTTTCCACAACTTACGAAAAGTTCCGGAAGAAGTTATTCCTGTACCGGAGAGGTTTCCACTGATGCCTCCGGAAATTCCAGAATACGATAACGCAGTGAAACGCTTGGAGAAATTTTTTATCGGCAAGCGAAACGAATGTGTAGAGCTCGAAGTTTTCCGCTCTCTCACCCAAGGGAGTGAAGAAACGTTTAACAACTTCATACTCAGACTGCGCTCGCAGGCATCAAGATGTGAGTTCCTTGATCGTGAGGAGACTGAGCTTCTTCAACAGATTACGATGGGGGCTAAAGACGAGAAAGTAAAGGACAAAGGATTGGAGAATGTTATGACTTTGGATGAAGTCATCAACTACGCTGTGAACCGTGAAATTCTTATGAAGCAAAGGGAAAAGCTCAAACCTTTCCGTGGTGAACCGGAGGTAAACAGCGTTAGCCAAGGACAACGTCGAAACAGGCATGCAAGTCCGATACGAAATTTTGAAACGCCTACCAGACGTCGTGTATTAAGTGGCAACCGATCCAGAATTCAATGCGATCGCTGTGGATCTTCTAGGCATATCAAGGATTCTCGTGAGTGTTTTGATCGTAGTGCAATTTGTAACCGTTGTGGACAAAGAGGGCATTACGCCCGGAAATGCACCATTAATACTGCACAGCAGCAGCGATCGCGTTTTCCCAGGCGCACAGTTGAACGTTATTCGGATGAATTAAACTCATTGGCTCGCTCGGAAACAACGTGGAAGGAAGAAGTACCACATCGCCCGACAGCCGATGACGTGGCCGAGGTAGAGTAAAGATTTTTTTTTCAATATCCATGTTTGCATTTTGAGTTCCTATTCAAAAACTAATTCATTTGAGATACCTAATTTTCTGATGTTGTAGTTGAAAACGAAATTGAATAACAAATAAAAACAAAAGAGGAAAAAATCTGAAATTAAAACCCAATCTTGACTTAATTTTACCAGGTGAACATGCGAGCCCATGTTTCCAGTGATGGATTGATACTATGCCAGATTGACAATGTCCCAATAGAATTTCTCATTGACTCGGGAGCCTCGATAAACACGGTTACCGAGGATGCTTGGAATAAACTGTTGCAAGGAAAAGCGAGTATTTTCAAAAAGAAATACCAATGTGATCGACGCTTACATGCTTATGCTAGCAATGCACCACTTGATGTGTCGGCTGTGTTCGAGGCTTGGATATATGTGAATTCGTCGAATCCCAAAACATATGCGGAATTCTATGTTGTCTAGGAGGCTTCCAAATGCCTTTTAAGTAAAAGGACGTCTGAAGAACTCCGAGTTCTTAAAGTTGGGCTCGATGTGCTTTATGTCAACACGGTTTTCAAACCATTCCCGAAGTTTCCAGGCATCATGGTGAAACTTTCCATTGACCGAAACGTTCCACTGAAGAAAGTGGCATACCTCAGAATTCCTGCAGCTATAAAGGAAAGAGTTAACGATAAAATCCAACAAATGTTGCTCACCGACGTCATTGAAAAAGTCGAAGGATCACCAGACTGAATATCCCCTATGGTGATAGTACCAAAGGGAAAAGATGATGTCAGAATATGCATCAACATGAAGCACCCGAACGAAGCTATTCAGCGTGAGCACTACCCATTACCTGTCATCGATACGTTCTTGAACAAGCTAAGGGGATCGAAGTTCTATTCACGATTGGACATCACTTAGGCGTATCACCACGTCGAGCTCCATCCTGAATCTCGTGGCGTCACTACATTCATGACAGCAGGCGGTTTAATGCGGTTCAAACGCCTGATGTTCGGAATTAACTGCGCACCTGAGATTTTCCAAAGAATTATGACGGAAATGCTGGTGGGAGTAGATGGCGTAATAGTTTATATCGACGACATCGTCGTATCAGGACGAACCAAGGCAGAGCATGATAGACGGCTGAAACAAGTACTTGCTATTCTAGAGCGCAACAATGCTTTACTGAACAAGAGCAAGTGCATTTTCGGGGTCACGGAGCTCGAAATTTCAGGATTCAAGGTTAGCGAATATGGCATTAGTCCATCTGAAGAAAAAAAATTTTAAAAATTTTTCCGCTTGCCGTCGTCTAGAGAAGAAGTTCGAAGTTTTCTCGGACTTGTAAATTTCGTGGGACAGTTTATCCCCAATCTGTCAACGAGAACCGAGCCTTTGCGTAAATTTATCCGTGGAGACGTCGGGTTATTCGGTGAAGATCAAAAACGAGCTTTTGACGATTTAAGGCTCGAGTTATCCAACAACGTACGCAAGTTGGGATTTTTCGATCCGAATGATACCACCTAGTTGTATGTGGATGCCTCATCGGTTGGTCTAGGGGCAGTCTTGGCACAAAGAGATAGACATAATACGCCACGTATTATTAGTTTCGCGTCAAAAGGGTTAACAAGTACGGAAAGACTGTATCCGCAAACGCAACGGGAAGCATTGGCAGTGGTATGGGCAGTCGAGAAATTTTATCTGCACCTATTCGGGCTGCATTTCACTATCTTCACAGACCTTAAAACCTTGGAGTACATATACAGTCTGGTAGCTAAACCTGATAAACCATTCGATGATCACACGGGGCACTTCCTGCTTGCCATAGAACATGAGCCCTTTGCTATCACCTTGAGCGAAATCAAAGAAGCAACTGCTACTGACAAGACCCTGTTGTCAGTTATGAAATGTCTGGAGACTCAAGACTGGCCACCTGAACTATACCGCTACCAAGCTTTTAAAAGGGAACTTGGAGTAGTCGAAGGTATAGTGATAAGGGACGATAGAATTGTTCTTCCGTGCAAGTTACGACAGAGAGCCTTATACATTGCTCATAGAGGTCATCCAGGGGTGGTAGCCATGAGGAGAAATCTGAGAGAGAAAATGTGGTGGCCGTGTATGGACCGGGACGTTGCTGATACTGTGGAGGAATGTGCTGGATGCGCCGCCGTTAGTAAACAACATCCTCCAGAACCATTAATTCGTAAAGAAATGCCGGAACGAGCATGGCAGCAGATCGGAATAGACTTCTTTTCAGCCAAAGAATGTGCAACGTTCCTAGTGGTGGTTGACTACTACAGTCGATTTCTAAAGGTAGTCGAAATGAAGGGCACGAATGCTAGCAAGACGATTGCGGCATTAGAAAATATTTTTCATGAACAGACGTATCCTGAAACCATTCGGAGCGACAATGGCCCACCATTTGGTAGAGAGGAGTTTTCTGACTACTGTAACAGCAAGAACATTAGATTGGTGCGTACTATCCCCTACTGGCCTCAAATTAACGGTCTTGTAGAGAGGCAGAATCAGGGAATACTACGTACATTACGTATAGCAAAGGCAACAAATAGTGATTAGAGTAAAGCACTACAAAACTACATCTACATGTACAATACAACGCCGCACTCGGTTACTGAAAAAGCGCCAATGGAGTTGTAAACTGGCCGCCCGGTGAAGGATCTCTTGCCATCTCTACGAACCGATCCTCATTGGCTTCGAGATGCCGATACACGTGAAAAGGACGCAATGAAAAAGATGCAAGGGAAGCTATACGCAGACAAGCGTAGACATGCAACACCCTCTGACATCAAAGAAGGTGATATGGTTATGCTGCGTAACTACGAGACGGGTAAACTAGAACCAAAATTCCGTCTAGAGAAGTTTAAGGTCATAAAGAAAACCGGGAATGATACTATTGTCGCTAATGAAGAGGGTGTAATGTATCGTCGATCCATCACACATTTGCGTAAGTACCCATCGTCAGAAGAGGAAAGTTCAGACTCACTTACAAACCACCAACAGCCTGAAGCATCAGCACCAGCAACACAAATGCAGAAAGCAAAAAACAAACGGGAAATTGGAGACGACAAAGCAACTGACGGAGACGAACCCCCGGTAAAACGTCCGTCGAGGGATAAAAAGATCCCTTCGCGATATTTGGAATGATTAATTTTTTTTTAAATATCATTGTCATTTTTTTTAAATAATTTTCAAAGAATAGAACTGGTCCTTTGACTATGAAGCAAACTAAGCTTACTGGCGTATTTCACTTATTTATTATTATTTTTTTTGGACAAGGAGAAGGATGTAGAGTTCCGACAATTGCATTGTTATTTTGAGTCAGTGTATCTTTACCGAATCTATCTAGAGCGATCAGTGGCCGAACATCAACGAGCGCAGAGCGGCTGCATATGTGAGTGGCACAACTGCAGATGCTCTATGTATGTGGGAGAAGCGAGCGATCGGTGATAGAAACGAACGGACGCTCGACTGGGGCACTTGGATCTAAACCAGCATCGTAGATAGACGTGTTATTCTTAGACTACGTACGACTGAACCCAACACTCGGTAAACGCTTTTTACGTTCGATGAAATCTTGGTTAAAGGATGTCAGGTTTCCGAGATTCGGTATTTTAGTTTACTGAGTTCGGAAGTTTGTTGTTTAATGCATTATTTCTGTGAACAAATTTAAGATACTCCGGTAAACACGTTTGGTTTCCGATTTCTCAGTATTTTTTACGGAACAACGGCAAACGAAAATGTTTTCAAGTAGTTCGGTATCTTACTTTACCGAGAAAACATTATGCAATTAAGTGTGTGGTTTATTGTGGCAAAAAAAGGTATTTTATTGAATTTTACAAGTCCAGTTAACTGAGAGTAGATCTCGAAAAAAAGAAAAAGCCATTTAAAATTATATTCCGCGTTGTTTATTGGCACAAGGAGGCTTTTTCAGCCATAAACTGCCATAACTAGTAAAAAATTCTTGAAAATCTAAATTAATCCACCTAGCGGTCAGACCCAGCCTTTCTCATTCAAACTTATTATTTGTAAAACTAGATTTACATGAACGCTTCAATCCAATGAAGGCAAATTCACTCTTTGGGTTCTAACATATTGATGTTGTAATCGAAGTATAAAATATGAAATTTGTCGTAATGTTAAATATAAAATATAAAAAAATGACTCTTAATATCGAACAATTGATTCACGAGCAAATAGTGCGATACCACATTTAAATTATGATGACGCCACATATATTGATCAAAGCAGGTATAGTTTTAAAACTAGGGGTAAGACACTATTGATATATTGCGGAATATTTCCAATATTCAATATTAAAAGGTATTTACCGTTCCATTTTCTGGCACCCCTCTATCTATATCATAGCTCATTGCCGTTACATCAAGCGTTACATTATCGTTGGAGGATGTCAATTGACAGATAAACGATAAATATCAAAATATATCAACCAATATCGTGTAAAATTATCGAAATATTTTTTATAAAAATAAAGTTGTCTAGCCTCTAGTTTTAAATAGTCTTTGAATTCCTTTTCTTTCCATAACTTTTGAACCACATATCAAATTGTTATGAAGTTTGTTATTTGTAAGTTTGAGAGATGACTCGTTCGTATGACACTAGTTATGTTCAAATAAGTCGTGTAATCTCTGAGATAATAGACTTTCGTTGTTTCAACAATTTAATACTTAACGGTTGCTTAAGTTCGATTATAATCAAATGAAATGGGAACGTATAACGCAGCCAAACTTTGAAACCACGTGTTCAATCATAATTCATCAGTTAACCCTTAACTAGCCCGATCATTTTATATCAATATTGACCAAATCGGTTGCGTAGTTTCTGAGATAATGAAGTTCCGTGATTTTCACATTTCGATACATTACAGATGAAGTTACAGTCCGATTACAGCAAAATTCAATAGGATGTTTTGAGGCAGCTAGACTTTTCATTTTACACTAATTTTGTGGTAATCGGTTCAGCCATCTCTGAGCAAAGTGAGTGAGTTTAAGTATTTTTCGGAATATGTTTCATTTCATAGTTAGATTTCACATTTTTAAACATAACAGGCAAAGTAAGAGTCCGATTGCAAAACAAATCAATAGGGTCTTATAGGGCAACTAGACCTTCCACTTGACACTGATTTTATAAAAATCAGTTCTAACACACGCACGCACACACCCACGCACACACACACGCACACATACACACACGCACACACACACACACACACAAACACACACACAAACACACACACACACACACACACACACACACACACACACACACACACACACACACACACACACACACACACACGATAATGACCAAAACAAAACAGTGACAGCTACCTCTGGTATTACGCACACCATTGCAACTGCTCGGAAAGTGTTTTTTTTTTCAGCTGCCCAGTGTAGTCCGGGACGGTATAGTCTAGCAATACTCAGAGAGAGATATATGCGAAGAGAATGTTGTGAGCCAAACGATTTTTAAATTATGGTCAAAGTATATAAAATTTAACCTAAATATAAAATTTAACACCTTCACGGCATTCGTGATGCACTTTATTATTCCCCAGAACTTCCACCGTCAAAATCAGCATTACGAGTCGAATGAAAAAGTTAGTCAACATTGCGCTTTGAGAAGAGATCTGGCACCCCTGACATGTGAAACCTAGAGACTGTGTTATAAAGAGATACGCAAAGAGAAAAGCAGTAAAAATGGCAACCAGGGGGGATTTACTGCTGTCAAAATTCGTATATGTGTGCGTTATCGCAGATCAACTCTGTTCCATGAAGTTTGTTGGTCCATGACGTTTGATGGCGATGAAACTTAATCACTTTTTGCCAAATACAAGTTGCTGCCACAAAATTTCACTACGCAACGCATTACTAATAAAAGTTTTCCGCAATTTCTCGAGTTTGCTCGAGAAAAAAGAAGCTTCTAATTCTACTAAATTCAACTTCGATCAAAACGACAAAAACCAAAACAATCGGACGCCTTGTTGCCAAATATGTTGGTCACGGTTACACGATATTTGACAGATAGTTTCCCCCTGATGGCAACCCTTTGCTAATATTCTATTTTAAACAATTCTGGCAATCACATTTATTTTCGCATGACTTTGCACGCACTAGAAAGTGTAATGAAATTTCGAAACATTGTAAGGATATATTACTGAGTTTCAATGCTTGTTCATGCAGTTATTTAATTTTCAATGCATCACTCATAATATGAGCATGATGAAAACATTTTATGTTGGAACCATAATTGCACGGGATTCACAGAATTTATACAGATTGCAACACTGTACGAAAAGTAACGCACATGAGTTTGTTTACTTTGCACACTTGGAGCCTCGATTTGACGGTTCACTTGGAGTTTTCGACCTCACTCTTTGCGCATCTATTTAAAACTAGAAAAGTAACACATTGAAATGTAACACATTGAAAGGTGTTGCAATCAAGTACATTAAAGGATATATTTATTTTCACATTTTTTATGTTTTATTGCTAAACAATGAATTGAGAATGCTTAAAAATTGGTTCATCACAGTGATTTTAAACTGGTGGTTCACAAACCTTTTGTATGATCAACAAAATAATCATCAATAATTGATAACTGATGGTGACGGTGGGTAATAATAAAGTGCATCATAAAAACCGTGAAGGTGTTATATTTTATGTTTATGTTCAATTTTATATACTTTCACCATAATAATTATGGGTACAATTGATTTGGAAAATATCACCAAGGGGTACGCGGACAAAAAAAGGTTGAGAACCGCTGGTATAACTGATGGTGACGGTGGGGAATAAAAAAGTGCATCACAAAAACCGTGAAGGTGTTATATTTTATGTTTATGTTTAATTCTATATACTTTCACCATAATACTATAAGATATCAAGTATCTTTTGTCATGTAAATTTTCGTCGTAAATCCCGCTTCGCAATGAAAATTTCAGTTCTTGATCAAAATTTTTTTTATTTGTGTTTTAAAGGGTTTTATCTGAAAATTATTGAAAAAAAAAACTTTTTTTTTTGTGATGTTTAATGGGCTCTATGAGTCAAATAATTGAATGCGATGCTGAACCAAATCATGCAAAATATTCAAAAATAACCCCACAAAAAAAGATATATGGGAAAATTTGGGAATCGAGCAGAATTGAAAAAAGTGGGTTTGTAGCTTAAAAAAGTCATTTTTTCATAAATCACGTTTGGGCAACCTGAAAACGTTTTTTTAGAAAGTCGAAATGTTCTACAAAAATGCTATAAACAACATTATCTTTCAATTTAGTGCTGAGCACCTTGACTTTTTCAACATCGTTTTTTTTGGGACACCCTAGTCTATATACGATTCGAATGAAAAAGTTAGTCAACATTGCGCTTTATGAAGAGATCTGGCACCTTTGACATGTGAAACCTAGTTGCCAAATTGGCGGTTTTTTTTCATCGCTTATCTCTCTCTCTGAGTATCTCTACTATTCACTAAGGGCATCCTTAACGGTGCGCTTCTATACCCCGTTTGGCAGCGCTGTATCATCACTTCACACCGTACCGGTCGCTGCTAGACGCGCTAGAGAAATAGTAGCCGAGCTTCCGGGAAGCATCGCGCTCTCAAATTTAGCAGCCCGATAACAGCGCATATTTGCGCAGATTTTCCTAAATTTTGTGCAGATTTTTACAGACTTTTGCCAGCGCGAGCAAAATTTTTTCGGATCACGGATAGAATTTTTTCAGATTTCGAGTAAATTTTTCCGGTTTTTCGAGCAGTTGCAGACATTTTTCAAAAACATCTGGCATCTCTGAATTTCTTCAAATCGAAGACATTACCTTGCGGCGAAGACATCCTTGTTTGTGAAAAAAAATTGAAGATATTGAAAAATATATGATGACATTAGAAAAAATGTGATTACGACGGTGTTGATCTTGTTTTTACTCGACAGTTTTCAATTTGCCGGTAATTTTTCCAGCCTTCGGTCGGTTTTAACGACCCGAAAAAAATAACATCAAAAAAACCTTGAAAGTTTCTGTAATTGTACATAGTTATAACACATACATAAGACATACGTAATACTCAGGAAGAAATCTTCCAAAAAAGTTGGTACAAAATGAACTACTCGAATGTTACCACACTCTGAATAAAATTACTGTTTGAGTTGTTTTTGTAGGCAGTGTACCTGCGCAGCCCTGCATTTGTCTCGTTCCTACTCGAAAAATGCTGCCTTGATTTTGTAAATAACTTTTTGACAGTTCCTTATGGGATTTTCTTTGGGGCTCGATAATGCCGAGAAAAAGAAAATTCATTTTGTTCATTATTTGTCGAGCAGTTGGACAGGACGAGGTACGGAGTACTATGGGGCAACGTGTACCAGAAAAAAAACGCCAGTGTATAAGATAAGTATAAGTATGTACGTATAAGATAAGACATACGTACATACGGCTTGCCAGATCTACGGATTTATCCGTAGATCTACGGATTTGTTCATTTCTACGGAAAAACATTTATATGGGAAATCCGTAGAAAAGAGGGGAAATCCGTAGAAATTCGTAGAATCTACGGATTTTACTGAAATAATTCTGGCGACGCTGGTTGGAAGGCATGCGAAAACTTTTTTCTCGGAATGTTAGGACATTTGACAAAATAACCTGGCATCCATGCTAAAGTGTTTCGTCGGCAGGGCTGCCAAGTATACAGATTTTTCTGTATTATACAGCAGGGCTGCCAAGTATGCAGATTTTTCTGTATTATACAGATTTTTTGACCACGTTACAGAAATGATACAGAATACAGAATTCATACAGAATTTTGATTTTTAATACAGATTTGTACAGAATTTTAGCAGTCGATTTTTTTTTATTCTTGCTTATTTTCCGTCGATCTGGTTCCGCCACTGGTGGAGGCGACTCCACCCAGGACCCTAACTTACGACCCGTTGTTCAACGGACCGGCGCCAACGGCTTTATTTCCTCATGCGCTGGAATGCGTGATCCCAGAGATTTTTAGCCTCAGAAAATCTCTCGGTGTCGGCTAGGACTGAACCTAGACCAGTTGGGTTGGTTGTGGGTGAATCACGCCACCTCACAACCATCGACACCTATGTCAGCGTTGGGATTCTAACCCTTGCGTCGAGCGTGGTTGTTCGAGTTTTGCTGAGTGTCTGGCATTTACTAAGCGGGAAATTCCTTTTGTTTGATTTCTTCTGGACATTCGACATTTGGCTAAACGGGGAAGTTTTGGAACAAAATTTTCTATTGCCTCTCTAGCAAAAAAAACACGGTTATAGCCTTGAGTTTTCTTTCAGGAATTTTACCCAACCTTTCTACGCTTCCAGGCGAAGTCTAAGGTTGAATGCCAAGCCCAGTTACCCCAAACCAGAGCACTTGTAGGCACACGAACTAAATACATAAAAATACAGATTTTTTTACGGGTGCATACAGATTTTTCAAAATAAAATCTGGCAGCTCTGTTATACAGATTTTTTGACCACGATACAGAAATGATACAGAATACAGAATTCATACAGAATTTTGATTTTTTTATACAGATTTGTACAGAATTTCTGGCCGATTCGGTTTTCACAAGCAGTTCCGAATGGAAATTTGTATAGGTGCGAGTAGGCTTTAAAATCTGTTTTCTCGTCCAACGTGGAATATTTGCGCCTGATTGTAATTATATTGTATTTGCGTTTATTTGTTTGTTTGTTTATTTGTAAAAATTACATCAACAGGCCTTGTGGCCCAAATGATTGTACTATGCTAAAAATTACGTGCTGAAGTCAAAAAGCGGGTCTTCAGCATCTCGCGGCTGGTGTCGAAATCGAAGCTTGTAGCGAAACGATTGAAATGGCACTGGAGACCGGTTATCGTGCGGAAGCTACTGTAGTTCGTTCACCTATTCTGAACGTAAAGGAAGAGGCTATTTCGCAACATGCGTGGTCTAACGTAAATATTGAGTTGCTCGAGAATTGCCGGACAATCTATTCGTGAGGTCAGCACGTCGGAGACGAATATTGCCCTGGATATGTCCCGACGGATTTGCAGTGTATCCAAGTTGATGAGTCTGCATCGCTGTTCGTAGCTAGGTAGTCGAAAAGGATCGTTCCACGGAAGTCTTCTAAGAGCAAATCGAACAAATCTTCGTTGCACTGACTCGATTCTGTTTACTCCATTCTGGTAGGAGGGATTCCCCACTGAAGCGCAGTATTCAAAGTTGGAGCGCACCAAAGCGCAATACAGTGCCTTCAGGCAATAGATGTCGTTGAAGTTTTTGGCGATACGCATAATAAATCCCAAGTTTCTACTAGCCTTGTCAATGATGAATGTCATATGTTGTTTAAAGCTTAGCTTTGAGTCAAGCAATACTCCCAAATCCTTCACACAGTTTGTGCGTCGCAGAGGTGTATTTGACAAATTGTAGTTGAAATTCAGTGGACTACGCTTTCTGGAGAATGTTATTATCTCGCATTTGTCAGCGTTCAATTGCATGCGGTTGTCCGCGCACTATTCTGCAAAAAAGCCTTAACTGGTTCTGGAGCGCTGCGGCATCTGACGGAGTTTTCACTTTGGCAAACCAATTAAGGTCGTCAGCGAATGACAGCCGAGGGCCTTGAAGTCGAAAATTGACGTTGTTTAAGTAAATCAGGAATATCAAAGGCCCGAGATGACTGCCTTGCGGAATGCTTGAGTGAGCGGAGAAAGATGTCGAAAAAACTCCATTAATGAACACAACTAAACGCCGGTCAGACAAATACGACTGAAACCAGTAAAGCAGTGGGCCTTCGATGCCAAGCTTTGCGAGTTTAGCCACGGCGATTCGGTGGTTCAGTTTATCGAAAGGGGCGGATAGGTCCGTGTAGATGACGTCCGTCTGAGACTGGTCGTCAAAGCTGTCCATTACGTAGGATGTGAGCGTCAGGAGATTTGTGGCCGTTGATCGCTTAGGCATGAACCCGTGTTGTTCGTCGACGATGTACTGCTTGAAGAACGAGAAAGTAGGCTTAAACACAACGAGCTCGAAGAGTTTCGATATGGAGCAAAGAGCGGAGATTCCACGGTAGTTGTCGATGTTACTTTTATGGCCTTTCTTGTGCTCTGGAAACATGTACGCCGATTTCCAGACCGAGGGAAAGACGCCAATGCGAATTGATTGAGCGAATAGACTGTACAGGTCCTAACTTCATCCGTCGTTAACCGTTCGTATACAAATACTCTGGAAATTTTTCGCGAAAACAAATGGCAGATTTGCTCGACAGAGTTCGCAGTGACACCGTCTAAGTGCATACTCGAAGGAAGGCCATCATCTTTACGCTGTTCGCTAACATATTTCCAAAACGATTTGGGGTTGCGTTTGAGCCTACGCTCGACATTACGAAGGAAGCTTCGAAAACAGTAGCGACTTAATTGTTTGTAGCGAGTATTAATCGATAAGTAGTGGTTCCGTAGAGGTAGTGTTCTGTATCTAGAGGACCTTCTCAGGGCTGCTTTAACTAAGCGGTAACTAGTTTTTCATTGATTTCTTCTGGACATCCGACATTTAGCTAAGCGGGAAAAATAACTGATTCGAGAGTACATAGGAAGAAACACGGTTATAGACCTGAGTTTTTTTTCCAGGAATTTTTCCCAATCTTTTAACGGCTTTAGGCGAGATCTAAGGTCGGATTCCAAGCCTAACTACCACAACCCCAAGCACTTGTTGGCACAGGAATAAAATACAGAAAAATACAGATTTTTTTACGAGTGCATTCAGTGTTTTCAAAATAAAATCTGGCAGCTCTGTTCGTCGGAAACAAATATAAACAAAAGTCAATGGACTGGCACTGGACAATCATGTTTTAAAGTAATAATAATTTTAACTCTGTCAAATACCTTTCTAAGAAACAAATAATATCATGAACGAAGAAGATGTTAAACAGTTGAAAAATCAACTTTTGATAGCGAGAAACGAAATAAAAAATCTTAGGTAATTGCTCTATCTGTTCATCGCAGTTGGTAATTTGTAAAATGCATTAATTTTCCTATAGGCAGCAAATTAACAATTTGCAGTATATCTACCAATCGGATGTACAGAAAATTAACACAGCTATTAAGTCATTTCAATGCGAGGGCTGTAGATCATTAACCCATCAGCAACGTTTGGCAACGAAAGCAAACAATGTAAGTTAATTACTGATTGTAGCAAATATGTATTGAATTCAGTTATTAAATGAAACATTTGATAGCTGTGAGGATTTTTGTTTGGCTACCAACCTCTCTCGAAAGAAGATCATGTAAAATATAACAGCAGTTTGTTGTTTTAAAATTCTTTCGTTTGAAAAAACAGTATACTGTAAAAAAACGTTTTGGCTGACAATCCAAATTAAATAAATGATAAAATTTTTATTGCTTTAAGTAAATCATTTTTTGTTACCTAAATTGTGTTCCTATTCCATATTTCTAGGGCTGCCGTGAAGATACTAACGAAAACTCGATTTTATTAAAGCCAATAGGAATAATCAGAACTGTGTTTCCAGAAAAAAGGGCGGTACCACGCCAAGCTAATGTGGGATCTCGGTTAATCAGCCGTATTGAGTTGAATCTATCTGTGTTTAATAATCCTGAACATGCTTTCGAAGGTTTAGAAAAATTTTCACACATATGGATAATTTATCACTTCCATCGCAATCAGGCACACCACAAAGCAAAGGTCGCTCCTCCCCGCCTCAGTGGAGAACGTGTGGGAGTGTTTAGCACGCGGTCCCCCCATCGTCCTTGCCCAATTGGTTTGTCCCTAGTTCAGTTGGATAAAATTGAGAATTCTACAATTTTTTTCTACGGAACTGATATGGTATTTTAAACAAAGTAACAACTTGGTTTATTCTTTATAAACTTCTATATTTTCAGGTGGATGAGACTCCTGTGTTAGATATTAAACCATACATTCCGCAGTATGATGTCCCATTCCAATTTTATGAACAACCATTCTTTTCTTCGCGAGAAGCACCTGACGGAGAAGAGAATTCAGAACCAATCGCATCTACCTCAGGAAACTGTACCAACGTTACTGTTCCTACTTGGGTTACCAATAATACAGAAATGACGGTAATTTTTAACAAAAACGCCATGAAACAAGTTCAGGAACTTATCATTGATAAAGTAAGTTATTATGCAGATATGCACCAATACACTGATACGCTGATACAAGAAAACAATTGTTTTACAGAAATCTATTGCAGATATACTTAAAACCGATCCACGCTCGTTATACCTTAGAACAAGGTATGGATCTCAAATATACACTTTTCAGCTTGGAGAAAATACTGTAACTTGTAAATTTGAAGATAAAAACAACACTGTTATTGTACTACAAGTACGAAAAGTGGTGAGTTTAAGCAACACGGATACGCTAACTGAAGAATAAAAGTTAGGTATATAAATGGTAATAAAATGAGTTTTGGACGATGACTTCCTGGATTAAATTACATGTTATGTATTTCACATGATAACGATAACAATAATAGATTCACGGCATTTATCTAATATTCGCAGCAAGTTCTTGTAGTTATTCTTTCTAGTCTTTGATATAAATCTGATTATAGAAATGCAATATTCACAAAATGCGGCATACTATTACCCACGTTTCAATAACGGTATTCACCTAGCTCTCTTATACAAATACCCAGGCGTAATCTTTTGAAAAATTCAAAATATATGCGTCTGGAAATCTACATATTTTTGTTGGTAGGAAAAAATTCTTGCCAGATGATGTCAAGAAAATTATTTTTTTTATTGTGCATGGTAGATATATTAGCTAGTAATGAGCTCAATTATTTAATTCAGATGCAAAACATCCATTCAAATGTGAAAACGGTCAAAAATATATATTGTAAAAGTTTTAGCAGAGACACAAGCAAATCGAGATTTATGTACGCTGTTTTTTTTATATGGACTCATGACTGCCACCAGAAACACTTGATCTATTGTGATTGATATTGCCCAGGCGTTTTGTCTACTCCGCAATTTATATTGCTGGTAGTATCACTATTGAGAGTAAGCGTAAGCCCAGGTGCATTTTTTCGGAATTTGACCTTCTGTATATTTGACACAGAATTCACAGCCAACCGTTAATATACAGGACAGTAATGGGGCTAGCGCTGAGATTCTATGGACACTAACAATTTCTCCCAACCAGTGTTACCACATTTTCATCTGTACTGAAAGCTGCAAAAATCTTTTTCATCTGTACTATTTTCGGAATAAATCTGTTCCATTGAACCATGGTTTCTATTTTGTATTTTTTGAAGAAACAACTTCAACAATTTTTGTTTATTTTTCATAAATCTGTGACGACGCGGCATTGACTCTGTTAATATTAGTTTTGAACTTCTACTTCGACTGTTGATACAGTTTTGGCGACAGCTGCCTATTTTCATCCGACCACTCAGTGTTACCCTTCTCGACAATAAATTCCGGAGTTTGGGCAGTATATTCTAAGTGCATGGGCTGCAACAACGCATTCATTGCATCGTCGTGGAATCTGTCACAATGTTTTGTTTAATCTTTTGCAACCAATTTAAAAAATCTGTACTTATCTGTACTTTTTCACAAAAATCTGTAATCTGTACGGTACAGAATCTGTACCGAAAAAGTCCAGAAAATCTGTACGTTTCCAGATAAATCTATACAGTTGGCAACAGTGCTCCCAACTGATATTCAAAACTGTGACGAATGACTTGTTAAGACCAGCATCGTCGAGATCAACTGGGAGGCGTCTCTCTGCCAATATCGCATCATTGATAGAATATCCTGTAAAGAAATATTATTTATTTTTCTGGTTTTATTATAAAAGAGACTTATTTTGTCCAAATGACTTGTTTTATCCATATGAACGCTTGTTAAAGAAGACTCCTTAACCTTTTAAGTTTATTAGTTTTTTCTATGTAGGTATCTCAGTTATATAAAAGATTATATAACAAACCCTCCAACATAATTAATTTTATAGGCATTTTGTTAAGTTTTGAGCCTTTCTAAGTTTTTAATGGCTTTAATATAGACATGAGACAGTTTTTGAATAAGTAGAATAAATTCTTGCAAGTAAACGTGTCGTGAACACATGGGTTTAAAAGAGTATTTAAAAAGTCAAAAAAAAAAGTTCTGATCCTCGGTTGTATGTAGTTTGATAGATTTTGACTTCTCTATCATGTAATCGCTAATTTGGCTTGCAGTCCACATCCTCGTTTTATTCCTGTTCTTATCTACGGATTGATCTAATCATTTTTTTTCGGCAAAAACGGGATATTTTTGTTTCAATTTCCTTTCAGGTGAATACCTGGCTTCAGGTAGAATAGTTTTGAAAGACGACATCTTGTGTTAAATTTTCTATTCAAGTATTTGTCACCTTTCTCAGACTATTCATAGAGTTTTGAGACGTTCAGTTTCTCGATATACCCCAATAAACGCAATAAATCGAGTGCCTCGATATTTTTGACAGCAGTTGAACCCTCTCTCGCAAGCTGTTCTCAGGAAAGAGAATCAAAATAACTAAATAGCGGAGATCTTAACCAGCAGCGAACAAAACGTTACACGCGTACAAGGGGACAAACATGCATACAGAAACAGCTGGGACGTCGACGGGTTCGGTAGTACGCCTTCTCTCTGTTTTGTGCGCAGATGCATAACCGTGTACTTTCAATCAAGCAAAGCATTGCAATCGCAACCACGAAAGGAAATTATCTCCATGCTATTTATAAACATTTTTATCTTGTTTATTTACTATCGGCAATAAGGTCTGTCGAGTGATTTTTGCTAGTTCTAAGTGTTTACTGTTCTGTGGTCATTATTCAAGTGCCTTGATGTCTTCTGTGATGGATTTTACTGCATGTCGTAAGCAGGTGAGAGCAATGTGACCACGGTTTCGTAATATTTACACATCTCACGCCAGCAGAAAAAGAAACTAGTCTACGCTATATCTGTACAGGCGCATTAAATCAGAATCGTCATCTTATGAAGTCAAGAAACCGGTTTCCAACCATTAAAAATCGTGGTTTGCGCACAATAAAGTAACTAATATGGAAGCGCGCAGAAAAAGATTTACCAGAACATTTTAAATAAACCCCTACTGAAAATCATTTTACCTATTGTTTTGCCAGAATTTGTTTCCTATTCATAGATTATAGTGTAGTATATAAATCGGTGAATCAAATTTGTAGACTAAAAATTTATTAGTAAAATATCTACAATAAATATACAAAGAAAATACCTCCGAGCAATCTATATTCTTTTCTGCCTAGTATCAAGTTGTGCAAAACACTGAAAAATACACTGTAATTGAATTGCATTGGTTATCTCTCTGCTACATCTTTTTACGCGCTATTAGGTAATGCTACGGTGTTGTCAGTCAATAGTTACATCACAACAATTATCCTGCTTTACATTTGAAATATGAGGCAAAACTTGGTTATGGAAACATGAGTTGTACGACTTCTATTCAGATTGCCCGCCACCTAAGCTTCGAACATATTCTCATGAAACATTCACTGTATGATTCAGCGACTTACAGTTTAAGGTGTAACAATTTAGCCTTCAAACAGTGGAACTTTAGCAAGCTTAGTGCAGTGAATCATCTTTAAATGTGTCACGGTATACCTGTTAATTTATCAGCTGCAACCTGGAAAGTGCCTTATCTGCTTTGGACAAGCTATGATTTGTAGTATGGAACACTGTGGTGTGAATTGAAAGTTGATAAAAGTCAAAATTTTTATCCGAACCATAAATGAGTGGCTTGAATGCAGTGCCAACTGAGGTAACCCCTTTGAGGAGAAGTAATCAAGTGATATCACAACGTGCGACCAACACTCAGCCAGTGTTGCAGCAAGCGGTGATTGAGCTTGCTGGCAGTAACAGCACCGGTAGCAGCAATAGTAACAGTGCAGTATCTAATCCGAATAGTGAATCACCCATTGTCGAAGATCGTCGAAATAATACGATGAATGACACCAAGCGAATATTTGTTCGTATCGGAATTGACTTTATTATTCTGTGCTGTGGTAAGTAACGCACCTAAAATACTAAAAAAAACTATATGTTCTGTATATTTTGTGTATGTGCACAATGTACCCCCTCAAAATAAAACAATAATTATTTTAGCAGTATACGGGGCTTGAAGTAGAAAACTAGCCCCATTCCCGGTCGTCGTATGTTCGAATCTGATATAGAGTCAGTACAGTTGTCCTGTACGCTTACATTCGGCTGCGAAGCCTCTTTCGAATAAAATAAAACCTAGTTTTTTATTATTAAAATATCTCTGCAATAGCCCACACATCGAAACAAACCTGCCTATAAAATTGGTTTTAAATTAGTCATTCAGATTTGTACGTTTGGTGACATGATTGAACCTATCGTGACATTTGATGTTTTATCAATCTACTAGGTAATCGTATCACTTTCTAACGTGTGCAGGTTTTCCATCTGTTATCAACCCTTACATATTTTCATTTCAGAAATTTGAGTTAGGAATCTAAAAACCTTCACGATAAGATTAAGCTCCAACCATTGATAGTAAATATACGGTTAGGGCGTGACGTCGAATACTAAAACGTAACTGTTTTCAGAATGATATTCCTGCTGTTCACGTTAGAAAAATTCAAAGCTCGTCGACCAGTGTATTCCCACTAAAATGCTAACTATATGAACTTGATGTACAAGTATTGTTTTGATTTCACTGTTCAGGCAACCCCTATTTTATGTAGTAAATGAAGTTGCGTACGTTGATACACTTAGTGGAACAATTTTCCAATTTAGAATCAGTTTTAAAAGTTTCCATGGTCTGTTGATATAAACTCACACTTGCAGAAATGTGTATTCGTATTATACTAAGGGGAGCACAGTTATTTCCTTCACATTTTTATTCGTTTTGTTTAGCAATGCGCTGATGCAAGCGTTGTCTGTACCTATTACAAGTCAAATCGTGAATATTGGTTTAGTTGTAAAATTAAATTATATTGTTCTAAGCAAAACGTTAATTGAAGAATAGTTGGCAAATCTTTCATCAACAGTTTCACTATGAATGCAAAAATCATATATTTTCCTAATCATATTCAGTGAAATTAAAGCCAGGAAGATTACATTGCAAGATTAATTAGACTTCACGCCGTATAATAAACGGGCGAAAAAATTGAGATGGATTCCAGATGTCACAAATATACATGCCATACGCTCTCGTATAATGACCCCTTACTGGCCAGATAACCCGCAAACAAGCTTCGTCACCACCGAAAAGTAATTTTGTGTCTAAATAAACAGCATTCGTCAATAGAGCTTACAATGTTAAAATGCGTGTCGTCAACATAAGCGGCTCGGAAACCAGCAACTGACTTCCACAACAAGCTATAATTAATTAATCCGTTCACTTAGGGCTGAGTGCTTGTATGTACTATAAGAAAGATGTGAATGAGCAATACTTGCCTTGTCTGCATCTTGCTGCTGGATTATACGAGGCATTCACTTTCTATAGCAAAAATGAGGTTAAGCGGGAGAAAAATTGTTTCAAGTCTTATTTCGTCCTCTTTTATTTAACATTATATACGAGATGGTACTTCTGTTCCTGTTGGGTATTGTTTTTTTTTTAACATGGTATAAATATTTACACAAATGCTAAGAAAAGAATGCTTATTAGGTTGCCCCAAAAAAATCGATGTTGAAAAAGTCAAGGTGCTCAGCCCGAAATTGAAAGATAATGTGATTTATAGCATCGTTATCAGGTTGCCTAAACTTGATTAATGACAAAATGACTTTTTCAAGCTACAAAACCACTCTTTTGCACTTTTTTCAAATCTGTTCGATTCCTACATTATTCCATATATTTTTTTATTTTTGTGGTATTGTTTTTTATATTCTGCATTGTTCAGCATCGCATTTAATTATTTGACTCACAGAGTCCATTGAACATCACAAAGTGAATTTTTCTCATAATTCTTAGATAACATTCTTTTTCTATCTCTTACATATTACGAGCAACATTAAGTTTTCTAATCACAATTTTCGTTTTAACTTTTTTCGCATATTTTTCCGAATTTTTAAAGCTTATACTAAGTTATCAGCCATCCGAATATGCATTGGTTTTCTCAACATTGTTATTTCTTTTTTTTTTTTTCAAAATAAAAACGGTTTATCAACATATTTGTTAAAATGCATAGTTTTCCATCACATATGAAAATGTCAATGTCTCAGCCCTCCGATAAGATATCAAGGATCTTTCTTCATGTAAATTTTTGTCGTGAATCCTGCTTTGCAATGAAAATTTCAGTTGTTGATCAAAAAAATTTATTTGTGTTTTGAAGGGTTTTATCTAAAAATTATGACACGAAATAATTTTTTCTGTGATGTTTAATGGGGTCTGGTAGTCAAATAACCAAATGCAATGCTGAACTAAACCATGCAAACGATTATAAAAACAAACACACAGAAATAAAAAAAATGGAAAAATTTGGGAATCGAACAGAATTGGAAGAAGTGCAAAAGACTGGCTTTGTAGCTTAAAAAACAATTTTTTAGAAAGTCGAAATGTTCTACATAAACGCTTTAAATAACATTATCTCTAATTTAAGGCTGAGCACCTTGCCTTTTTCAACATCGATTTCTTTGGGACACCCTAATGCTTATCCTTCCAAACACCGTTTGAAATCAAGCAATGAAAAGAGCGACAATCAAAACTGTTTTTATTTGTGTTTCACTCTTGTCTGCTATTAGATAATGTAGAAATCTTGAGTCAAAATATTGCAACGGTGTTAGTATTTGTGAATAGTTAGATTTACACTGTTCGTTCGCTAACTGGGCTGAGGGCCTAGCCCAGTTAACGAATGTCGCTCGCTAACTGGGCTGACATTTCAAATGTCGTCAAATATCGAGGGGGATTTCGATGTAATGGCGCTAGGCAAAACTCTCAGCGAAAATTTGAAAATGTTTTAAACAAATACACTAAGAATCCTGACTGATGAACAGAAAATGAGAAAAAATGATTTATTAGCCTTGCGTGTGCTTTATATGCACTAACCGTTGCCTGGAAACATATTCTTTTCGTAAAACATTTATTTGACCTGGAAACGAATAGATAAATATCCAGTGGAACGCATGTGTGATGACAACCAAAATCTATTGAACTGAAAAAATCAATCTCAATTCACTATTCATGTGCCCCTATCTCGTTTTGACAGCAATATGCCAAACGCTGATTTTTGACGTTCATCTGCTTTTTAACTGGGCTCTAGCCCAGTTAGCGAACGCCCAGTTAAAAAGCAGCTCAGTTAAACAGCACCCAGTTAGCGGACAGTTACTGTAATTGTAATCTAATGTTCGATTTTGAACGTGCATATTCAAATTCCTGCCACTTAAAACTCTTAACGGCGAAATTTAGTAATTCCTTAATAAAATGTTTTTCATTTCTAATCATTAAGTTTATGTTTTGCAACTTGAAGCCTGCTTTTACCCATGCTGAGCAACCTTAAGCTGGACAGCTAAAGCCCTTGGGCTCCCCGGGACCGCCGTTAGGCATTACTTCAGGGAGGCAACTTGAGGCCTGACATTGTCATAGAGCAATACCACGTTATCGTATCGATCCACAAAAGCAGATATGGAATAATCTACGTATGTTTGTCCTGTGTTTTATATCAAGGAAACGAGAAAAATGAGTTCAAAGTTTTGCAATACTTTTAACGCATTGCGTAAAGTGTTAAATGGGGTTCTATTTATTTTTACAATACCTCAATTTCCTCAAATATCAAGAAATTCTCTACCTAGTAAATTATTTCAACGGCTATAAATTTTAAAAATCATGTTCTGCCTATTAGGTTGTTTAGCTACTCACGGAGTTCTGGTTTTTATCGGGTAAAAGAGTGTAGTTTTTTGAGCAAAACGTGCTTTTTTTTAAATTTTATATCATTGCCCTTCGATTTTTTAATGAAAAATAAAAATCGCTTCAAATCGCTACAATGACAGTTGGTATATGGGCGAACTGTCATTGTAGCGATTTCGAGCAGTTTTAATTCGTGATTTAAAAATTGGAGGACAACGACAGAAAATTTCTAAAAATCACGTTTTGCTAAAAAAATGGAGCTCTTTCAGATGACGTAAAAACTGATATAGCTAAACAACCCAATTATGAAGTAGCACTTCCCAAAATATGTTATGAACACAACAAAAATTATGGAGAATATTCACTTTTTGATAAACTACGATTAGGAGTATTGTTTAGAGATGGTCGGGTATGGGAAATTTGTTACCCGTACCCGACTCTTCGAGAATATTCAAACCCGTACCTGACCCGAACCCGAAGTCTGGTTTGTTCAATATACCAGTACCCGACCCGAACCCGAAAAATATCTATTCCAACTACCCGTACCCGACCCGTACCCGAAAGAAAAAAATCGCCGAAAATGCCGGTACCCGACCCGTCATAAGTGTTGTTTTTTTATTAATTTAATTCAATTTATTTTATTTAATTCAAATGAACCCAGAGTTCCAGGCGGGTGGTTCGTTATAAGAAAGGGGTCCACTATGTAAAATGTATATCTGGTAAAGTTTAAAATAAACGACGAGTTTATGTGAGCATCGCAGCAACCTGAAATCTAAATATTATAGTAAGGTCAAAGTTACATTGTTTGTATAACTTGAAAACAATTTTTATAATTCACCGCATTTGCCAAAAACCTATAATTTTTTAGTACAGATTCGATGTCATCGAATCATTCAAAAAATCACACATATTTCTGTACATGCGGCATCCCTGGACACAGTGCAAACCTATGCTATCGCTGTCAAATCTCATATATTGGCTTCGTACCAAACATCTCAATGCACAGTGGGGAATCGCTGGCCATCAGTCTAAAAAAAAAATTACGTTAACTGTTTCATATTACAGTCAAACCTGTTTTTGTGCGACTTTTTTATGCGGTTATTTTAACTGTGCGACTTTTTTTGTGCGATATATGAAAAAGGACCAGCACAGGACCATTCGACAAGATTTCCAGTCATTTAGTTTTTCCGATCCTTGGAATGAATTTCAACGCATTACATAAGTGTTGCGTAAAAAAATCACTTTTTGAGCAAGTTTTACAAAGGGAAAGTCACATATTGCTAGCCTACAAAGAATAGCGGTTAAAAAGATTAGTATGATTGAAAAAGTTACGTTTATCAATCAGATTGATTAATAATTGATTTTAAAATTGTTTTCATAGGTATTCTCAATCAGAATCATCAACTTTCGAGTTATTTTTAACTGGGAATTTTCTTATGCGGTCCCTGTCCACCACATAAAATAAAATATTTTTTTCAATAATGTTGTGGAAACATTGTTCTATAGCTGCACGTGAAGTTTCAAATATTTTTTTTATGCGATTTATTTTGTGCGGTCCCTATCCCTTGCACAAAAACAGGTTTGACTGTATTTTTCCTTTATTACTATAACATTCAAGTGCATAAACCCGAATTTGGGTGTTGTATCATGAAATCTGTTTTTCTTATGACATATTTTTTCAAAAAAGTTCATTACTTTGAAACGCTCCGCAGCTTCAATGAAAGCTTGGATTTTTTTGGCGTCGAAGAAAAAGTTGATTTGTTATTAGTTTGTATTATCTATATTGTTTTAATTGTTGTAAAAAAAGCATTTTTTTCGCAAAATTTGGTTAATTTGAGGGGTCGTGCAAAAACTATATAATCTGCTTCTGTGAGGAGGACGCCCTGTGGTGTTGCTTGTGGTTTAAAATTATATATGTCTATTAAATGAATAGTAAGGGGAAGATGCCGAAAATGCATGATGCATGATGTCGATCCCTTGGTGCAAACACTGCCGACAACTGTCCGAATCTCGTTGAGTAAAAATGGGCGATTTCATCTCTGATCTTTCCGATTATCGACACTTAGAAAACACCTAGGCTTGAAATTCTCATAAAACACGAAACTCGAATTACCCGCACCCGACCAATTGAGAATTTTTAAAACCCGTACCAGACCCGAACCTGAAGCCTTGGTTTTTAAATTACCCGTACCCGACCCGAACCCGTCGGGTACGGGTTTCGGGTAAAAATACCCGTACCCGACCATCTCTAGTATTGATGACGTGCTCGTATACAAAAACCCTTAAAATATTTAACTCCATTGACGTGTAATGGAAGATACACAGCTTACGACTGCATATTTGTATACGAGCGCTACGTGGATACCAGTTTTAGAGTTTATAAGCAAAATAATACCAGATTGGGATAATGCCTTAATTTAAGATGTTGTCCACTAAAAAATGTAATGGTCAATATCTTTCAAAAAGGTATACAGCAAAAGAGGACACACCACAATAAATCTAAATACTGGTCGCAGTGGTAATATGTCCCCGACAGGGAAAAAAAATGGAAGATACACAGCTTACGACTGCATATTTGTATACGAGCGCTACGTGGATACCCTTATCATCTAAAAAGGGACAATAGCTACTAAAGGAGCACAAAGCAAATTACGATGCTTTTCATCATGTAGGTACATAAATATACTACTTTCATGGTGGGAATTATTTGCATGCTAATAGTATGCAAAAAAACCCTGTGCTCTTTCACAAATAGTTATCCCACATACCTACTGTAATTTATTCTTCGATACGCAAGACCTTCATCGTTTGCCATCTCTTTGCGTCGTATTGTGAACCTGCAAATTATCGGCAAGCGGAACATGTTTTTATGTCATAAAACATGCCTCGAGCTTATTTGTGTAATACAATCAACAGTGAATGATGTGCTGATTACAGTTTTTTTTTCGATATTCCTTCGTATTGATGGTATTCTGTACCGCTTTTAGTTTCACATAGGCATGTACTTATATGCGCACATGTTATCAACGTCGTAGTTTCATATCTTATGCAGGTTTCGAACTGAGAGTTTCGAAATTGCGTGGGTTGTTATGAACATGAAATTATACAAAACAACGTCATTTTGGGCATAAAACTCGATAAAATATATGTTTTCAATTATTTTTTTTCTTTGTGGTATTCACGCAGTTTCGGCATAGCTTTGTGTTTATGATTACGTACAAAAACTTAGTACCCTAAGTATAGTGGTTTCCAAAATATACGTTCTCGCAAAAGTTTATCTAGAGGGATACCTAATTACCGTGAATAATGGCAACAGAAATATGTTTGAGAAATAAATAAGATAGTTGAGATATTTAGGCAAAAGTAGGTAAAGACAAACACTGCGAGTGAGGTGTACATTTTTGCCTTTCTCTTAGTTCATATTACACAAATAAGATAATTTTATCGTAACTTAGTGTTGCGAATACTTCTTATAAAAGGAATGAATATTTTTGAGATGCATTGTTCATTTTCAGTGAGCAAAATGTCAAACTTGGAAACAACACAAAATATACTCTCTTATAGCGAATTTCTTTATTCCACTGTGTGCGGGCAAAACTGCCGAGGAATAATGAAACGTCATCGCCATCTAAGACGCAAGTAAGAAAGAGATGCCAGATAATTGTTTACGAACTTAGCACGTGCGGTGGTGGGTTGAAGCTGACAAATTTTACAGTGCGCTTCGGGCAGCACGGCAGGTCAAAACTGGGTCAAAATCGAGCGAATAAAGAAGGGTTTTGACAGCAGTTAGTGCACTTCCAGGTCAAAACGAGGTGCGCTGGTTTCGACGGTAAACTGTTTATGTAGTCTACCATTCAGTATCCAGTGAAAATCCCGCCGTCTCGAGGTTTCAATAAAGAGCTACGCTGCCGTTACCCGCATAACTGTCCCATACTGATTTTGGTCACTTTTGAGTTATCATCGGGAATCGACTTAATTGTTATCATATTTTCTGGAAAAAAATTAAAATTGATACGTTTTTGTCCCATATTGAAAGTACCCGCATTACAGTCCCACTGCATAGTGGTACAAACTGCAAACATATAATTTTGCTCCAGACTAGTGTATATGGGATTATTTTAGGCATCTAGAAGTATGTCATTTAATTAACTAGACTAATGTTGTTTTTCTGTAGTACAATCTACGTTGCCAATGATACTGCCGGTTGCTGGTTGAATTTATATGTAATGGGACAAAATATGCGAGTACTTTTGAAATTTACCCGCATATTTTGTCCCATTTTGTCTTTTTTTCAAGTTATATAACGTGAAACCAATTCCATCCATGGTTTTTTGTTCTCAACGATAAACTTGTGGTGCCATGAAACTGTTATGGTCATTGGTTCTGGATGTAATTGCTGGAAATCCGAAAATTCACGGATAATATTAAATCGCCGTTTTCTCAACACGTTGTTTTTCATTATGGGACAGTTATCCGGGTACCGGCAGTACGATCGTTAGAAAAAAATTGGTCGGGCAAAATGGATTATACAAGAGTTCTACATATATAACAGGTGACAACTCAAAATTTGGATTTTTTAGAGGCTGTTGAAAGCAGCCATGGTGAAAACACCGCACTGTGCTGCCCAAGTTATGTTTGATCAATATCATCATTTTTCATCATCTTTTGCTGGAATATTTTGAAATAGACTTTTCCATTACTGGTTAAAATTCATCTTCCACATGAGTCAACTTCACGTGAACAGGTTTTTGGCTCATAACAACATAATATTAATTCTGTGGATTTTATATGAATCGTGGATATTTTCCCATATCCTAGTTTACTCTCTCCAACCAAGCGTAATTTAAGACTGTCGACAAACACTTGAAACCAAGAATATATATCGTATTACAACCTTTATGTTAGTGTTCCCTTTTCTCATCGGTTTGTCCATCTTTTTCAACCGTGTCAAAAAACAGCAATCTAAGGTTATATTTTTGAAAACTCAATACATATAAAAATTAAAAGAAATTTACAGTAGCAATAATTATTCTGCTAACAAATGATCATATTTTTCAATCTGTGTGACTACTGCTATCTTAAACTTAAGGATTATACCTTAGGCATGTACGCATTAATACTATTTGAATACAATGTTTATATCATCCTTCACATTAAACCAGATTTTTTATCACATTCAAATTTAACCCATCTGTTCATTAATAGTTGACCTGTGTCGAATGAACAAAAATTGAGTCAAAGTATCGGCATATACCTCATCGTTTGCTATAGTAAACAAAAGCAGTTCCCATAAATATTAAGGCTACCTTAACCATCAACAGCAAATGTTCTACCCAATATAAGCGGCTTAACTGCGCTCTTATAGTGCGGATGGGCGTGCGTGTGTTCGAATCTTAGTAGAATCAGGCCATTCGAATCCAATAAGCGTGTAAAAGGGAGGGGAAAATTCATATTACACACCAGCACGGATGAATAATGAGCATGCCATTGCTCAACTGTAAGATACAGCAGACACTCGGGCATACTCCACAATAGATCAACGATTATGGGCGCAGTGAGCCCAAGCCCATAGAGGAAAAAAAGCAGGAAAGTTGAGTATGGAGGAAAATAAACCCATACTCACGTCACTTGATAACAAGGCTCAGTTTATCCCCATTAGGGTTTTCAAGTCCATTCAAAACTCCTAAAGTAACGTAAACTGGGGTGACTTTAATAAGCGGGGTGACTCAGATCACTCTACCTCTTTTTTGAATTTGTAAAAAAAAAACGCTCGTAAACTTGAGATTTGACGTAATCTTCACTGATTATGTTTAGGTATGTCTACATTGCTACTATTCATGCATTTCCTTCTATTTAAATAGCGTTTCGCATATTAAAATATAGATTGAAAATAAAGAAAGGTTTTGAGCGATTTTTATCGCATACAAACAATTGGTTCAAGCAGATACAAAAAACAAGCTACGATACGTAAAGTTTGATTATTTTGTTCCCATATTAGTTCTTAAGATAAGGAAATATTAATACAACGATTTTCATTATTATTTTTGCATTTTTTTCCTCAAACACAATATTGAGTCCCAATAATCTTGACAGTGTATTACATGTTTTTAACGACAACCCAAGACGTCACGTAACATGCAACTGTGGACCATTAGATAAGTTATATTCCACGTGGACAAGTTTTTGGTGATTTTGGACCCCCTTCCCTCTTAATGGACAATCGTTCATACACATTCTAAAAATTTTGTATGAATCTTGGACATTCGCCTACATAAACTGTTTACGTAGAATGTGAATAGCCTCCAAATTGCTTCTCATATTTAAAAACTCTTTGAAGTCGTTTTAGGTTGTTCAGATTTGTCAAAGCAGCAAAGTTTCACTCCAAATTTATCGAAACAATGAAGCGATCAAAATAATGATTGATGCAAAAATTTTAAAGCATGTTCAGAAACAGCAGAATTCTTGCTTAACTTTTAAAGTAATGACTGAATCTTGCTCAATGCATGTCAGTACTCATTTTAAAAATATCAAACAATTTTATATTCAGTATATTCTTAAAATATTTAAGATATATTAAAAATACTACAAGGTATACAGCTCTAGGGTTGTATGAAAGGGTGACGTGGGACTAAACACTCTAATTACTGTAATTACAGACACAATAAATTCGTTTGTTCAGTGATTTACGTATTCAAATTCTCAGCCTCCCCTTCATTCTTTTAGAAATATATTTAATTACACTCGAAAGTACTTCATTTACAATTGGTGATGTTGTGCTTGTAGTGTTTTTTTTTGTGCGAACAACATTAAACAATTACAACCAAGTCAAAGTTTAAAAGGATTCATTTTGGTTTTTTGCTTCACAAAGTTGTTTCATTTGCCAAAAATTACATTCACTGTATTACGATAACAGCTAATATAAGTATATTATTTTATTTGTAAAGATAAAAATTTGAAAAAATATCTATCAATGTTGAAATGTAAACAAAAAAGATTCTGAATAAAAATTCATAAGCACTCGCCAGCTCTTACTCTTCTATAACTTAATATTTTTAGGAACTTACTCTTTCGCTATTATGTCGGTAACGATTAACGACTCGTGAATATCTAAGATAAAAAAATAAATAAAAATAACTTATAACCGTTGCAACAATGTTCAATTCTTGTTGAGTAATTTATGTTTTTTATGGTAATCATATTCATGAGCTAAACTTTCAATCACCAACAGTAGCAGCATTGCAGATTTGATTGCACGCGAATAGAAGTCGTGCCCGCTGCAATGATAGACGACGAAAAAACTAGCAACGCTCTGCACCACATATACTCCACGGTACTGTTGCTTTTACCAGCATGTTTTCTTTCAAGACTTACTTACCAGTCAGCTCCAGGCCGAAGTGTCCCTTGCTGTTCGAAGAAGTCGTCTCCATTCAACTCGGTCCATGGCTGCAGCTCGCCAGCCATGTCGTCTGCGGAGGCCTCGCAGGTCGTCTTGCACTTGATCGAGCCACCTTGCTCGCTGTGCGGCCCGTCGCCTCGTTCCAGTCGGGTTGTTATCAAGAACCATTTTCACCGGGTTGTCGTCCGACATCCTAACGACATGCCCAGCCCACCGTAGTCTCCCGATTTTCGCCGTTTAAACGATGAGTGGTTCTCCCAGCAGCTGATGCAACTCGTGGTTCATCCGCCTCCGCCATGATCCATCTTCCATCTGCACTCCACCACAGATGGTACGCAACACCTTTCGTTCGAAAACCCCAAGGGCGCGTTGGTCCTCCACGAGCATAGTCCAGGTTTCGTGACCGTAGAGGACTACCGGTCTGATCAGTGTTTTGTAGATGGTTAACTTCGTGCGGCGGCGGATTTTATTCGAGCGGAGTGTCCTCCGGAGTCCAAAGTAGGCACGATTTCCTGCCATAAGGCGTCGACGAATTTCTCTGCTGGTGTCGTTGTCAGCAGTCACCAGTGAGCCCAGGTACACGAACTCGTCTACCACCTCCATTTCATCACCGCTAATATGAATTCGAGGCGGGAGGTTGACACTGTCTTCTCTGGAACCTCTTCCTCTCATGTACTTGGTCTTCGATGCGTTTATGGCCAGTCCAATTCGTCCGGCTTCAGCCTTCAGTCTGATGTACGTCTCCGTCATCTTTTCAAGGGTTCGTGCTACAATATCAATGTCATCGGCGAAGCCAAAGAGCTGAACAGACCTTCTAAAAATTGTGCCACTCGTGTCGATACCAGCCCTACGTATCACACCTTCCAAAGCGATGTTGAATAGCAAGCACGATAATCCATCACCTTGCCGTAACCCTCTTCGAGATTCGAAGGGACTCGAGAGTGTCCCCCGAAACTCGAACTACGGACATCACCCGATCCATCGTCGACTTGACCAACCGTGTCAGTTTATCCGGAAAGCCGTAATCGTGCATAATCTGCCATAGCTGGTCTCGAACGATTGTGTCGTATGCCGATTTAAAATCGATGAACAAGTGATGTGTGGGCACGTTATACTCACGGCACTTCTGTAGGACCTGCCGTACCGCGAATATTTGGTCCGTGGTGGCGCGGGCACCCATAAATCCCGCTTGGTATTGCCCCACGAATTCCCTTGCAAACGGTGATAGTCGACGGCACAGAATTTGAGAGAGTACCTTGTAGGCGGCGTTCAGCAACGTGATTGCGCGGTAGTTGCAGCAATCCAACTTGTCGCCTTTTTTGTAGATGGGGCACACTGTACCCTCCATCCACTCCTCCGGTACTACCTCCTCCTCCCAAATCTTGGCAATAACCCAGTGTAGCGCCTTAGCCAGTGATTCACCACCGTGTTTTAACAGCTCGCTGGGGAGTTGGTCAGCTCCAGCGGCTTTATTGTTTTTCAGCCGGCTGATCTCCTCTTTTACCACCTGGAGGTCAGGGGCTGGGATTCTGTCGTCATCTGCGCGTACATCGAGATCTACTACCACTCCGTCGTCGTCCTCTGCTACATCGCCATTAAGGTGCTCATCGTAGTACTGCTTCCACCTGTCAATCACCTCACACTTGTTCGTGAGAAGGTTGCCGCCCAGGTCCCTGCACATGTCGGCTTGTGGCACATAGCCTTTGCGGGAACAGTTCAGCTTCTCGTAGAACTTTCGTGTGTCATTCGCACGGTACAGTGCCTCCATCGCCTCGCGATCTCGATCTTCCTCCTGGCGCTTCTTCTTCCGTAAGACCGAGTTTTGCCTGTTCCGTGCGCGTCGGTAGCGCTCCACGTTCGCCCTCGTTTGGTGTTGCAGCATTCTCGCTCGTGCTGCATTCTTCTCTTCCACTAACTGTTTGCACTCGTCGTCAAACCAGTCGTTTCTCCTGTTCGGAGCCATAGTACCAAGCGCCGCTACAGCAGTACTACCTATGGCTGATCGAATGTCCCTCCAGCCATCTTCAAGAGTAGCTGCGCCAAGCTGCTCTTCCGTTGGTAATGCTGCTTCCAGCTGCTGTGCGTACTCCCGTGCAACCTCGGCGTCCCGTAGTTGCCCGATGTTTGGTCGCGGTGGGCGACTTTGACGCGTGTTTCGCACCGTCGAAAGTTTTGAGCGCATGCATACTGCAACAAGGTAATGGTCCGAATCAATATTCGCACTGCGGTAGGTGCGAACGTTGATGACGTCAGAGAAGAATTTACCATCGATTAGAACGTGGTCGATTTGGTTCTCCACTTGTAAGTCAGGTGATCTCCAGGTGGCTTTGTGGATGTCTTTGCGGGGGAAGAAGGTACTTCTGACTACCATACCGCGGGAGGCTGCAAATTTCACACATCGTTGGCCGTTATCATTTGATGCGGCGTGCAGGCTATTCGGCCCTATCACCGGTCTGTACATTGCCTCCCGTCCTATCTGAGCGTTCATATCACCGATGACGATCTTAACTGTCGCAGCCGTGAAAGCCTAACGATCTGCAGTTCCATGTACCGAGTTTCCAATCGTAGTCCTTATTTCGTCGCCTAGGTCTGTGCCGATTGTTCCGATCCGTATTAACTTCTTCGATATTTGCAACATTTGGTGTTTTTCGAGGCGGCTTGTTGGGCCTTCCCCAACCCCCTGTCTCGCCGGAGGGCCATCGTGTCAGCTCTGATTAGAGTCCCACGCTGACACCAGGACGTTGATCAGCCGCTCCTAACATGGAGATCAGACGCTGTTTTGAGCCGCACCATCTTGGTGGACAGACGCTCGGGTTGGCGAAGCATTTCCTCTACCGCCGAAATATGGTTACCGCGCCAACGATCGCGTCGCACCTTCTCACTTAGCTATTGTCGGATGACAACATTGTCCAGGCAACGCCAACCAGTTGTGTCCATGTTTTAACTGGTAGTCTATTGTATCATATGACTCCTGGAGGCGTGAGATAGGAACTTGTGAGGACCGAAGCTAAGTTTGACGCTCCTTCCAAGTCGTCGACTCACCATTTGAAGCCCAATTTCTTTCAAGACATCAGTTTCTATTACGCTCTAACAGCTGGTTTAGAAATTGATCAAGAAAAGGGGTTGTTTCAAACTTTTCGAAAACCCTTTACCTTCGAGACATCAAATTAGTCTAGGTTTATGAAAGCAAACATAAATTGACCTATTAGGACGGGGAGACTGTCATTTTTTTTAGATATTGATACAGAGAATATCACAGGAATGGTAGGTGTCTATTCATGTCGTCTGTGCTAGGAATGCTCGCATGTGATTGGTTAATTGTTCGCGTAAATTTGTCCTTGTCCTGTTATTATCGTTTGAAATCTGACGCAACATTTACCAGTTTCATTTCCAATTTCACAGAATACATACCAGTGTAGTAAACAAAGACGTAGTCCCACGTCAAAAGTGATCAAAGTCACACCAGTTTACGGTACATCAAAACATAGCAACAGCGTAATACACTTGTATCAATGCAATTCCTTCGCAGAAGGTGATCGATATGAACAAATTATTTGCAAAGAATACCGATAAAAGTATATTTTTTTTTTTTTGCTTGACACTTAAGGGGAACTCTATTCTGAAAAGTCAAAAATAATAATTTCTCATCATTTTTTTCGGATGTTTAGGGTAAGGTGAAGTGTTCGGATATTTTGGCTATTGATTAAAGTATATTTGAAAATGTATTTTGCATGCTGTGGGTGCAAATATTGTGAATAATAAGCTGTTGGCAGCGTTTTTCTGGAAACCATGTTTTTAAAGTATTTTTTTACTGAAATAGCCACAATTTGAGCAATTTTCGGGAATCTTTAAAAACGACTATGTACCAAGTTAGATAATCCAGTTTTACATGTTGTAAAAATAATTTCAGCCAAATCGGTTCAGTAGATGTTGAGAAAAACTTACCACTAGTTAGGTACTGATTTAGAGAGAGCATCCACGTTCCCAGCTGCCAACGGGTTCGCCACAGAAGGCAGAATCACGAAAGGCAGAAGCACGAAAGGCAGATTCATGAAAGGCAGAACTCTATGACCGTACACACAAGGCAGAATATTTCAAAAGGCAGAATTTCGAAGGGCACGAAAGGCAGAATCCCAGGTAGCAAAATCTGACTCACGATAGCCAAGTGCGTGATGACAAATTGGTGCGAATCCTGGTCACGGTATCAAAGCTGCTACTCTACCTTTATTATTTAATATTATTTGGTAACCAGACATTATAACTGGTCACAAGCAATGACCAGTTTTGATGTGAGGTGCAAATCAAGCCTAATTATTAGATCCGAAACGCGCAAACTGGTTTGGCTCAGGTCTTAAAAAGTATCACGGCATCGCGGAGAGAAATTTTTCGATGGTAGGTATAACTTACACTAGTCTCAACGGCTTGTTGATTATAATTAACATAAAACAATTCATACGGCGAAGACGCATAATCGAGGGCAAGGAACCGAGGCGGCACAAAGCCGCCGTGGTTTCCACGGTCCGAGCCGGCCGCCGACCCGCCGTCGGAAGCGGCGGCCTCTCGCATACAAACAACTGATCTACTGGTTTTCTAGGATTATTCAAACAGGTTTCTTTCCCTTAGTTAAGTCCGAACGAGCGGTAGCGAGTAAGGACAGCATACACTTGGACAATAGAGTCGGCCAAAGGCCGCGAGTGTGTGTTGTTAATAAGAAAATAGACCATTTTTTGATTCTGCCATTCGTTATTCTGCCTTATGAAATATTCTGCCTCTCGTAATTCTGCTTTTCGTGATTCTGCCTTTCGTGATTCTGCCTTTTGATTTTCTGCCTTTCGTAGGAGACCCGCTGCCAACAGCGTAATACTCACTAAATCTGCATCCACGATATGCAAAATGCATCTTCAAATATACCTTAAGCAATAGCCAAATCACCAAAACACTTCACTTTTCTCTGAACATCCGAAAAAAAAATCACGAAAATTCATTACTTTTCGACTTTCTAGTTGAGGGGCCCCCTTAAGTTTTATTACGCTATGGGAAACGTTACTTCACAAAAACTCAATTTCGAAGCGAACCGATCGAACTAAGTTCTACGTGACAATCCAGAGCCAAAATTGCAACCAATTTACTATTTACATTTCGAAAAATCATACGAGTGGCAAGTCTTTCAAATTTATTTTTCGAGAAAGGTCTTCGCGGTCAACACAATAAGTCAAGAACCATTGTATTGGTCGATCTGAAATTTTGAGATGCTGTTCGGTTTCAAGTAAAAATTCTGTGCGAAAAAAAATCTGTTAAAACGTTCCACAACAAAATGTTAGTCATCTAAAAGCGATTTATTTGCTCTCTCTCTATTAGTTTTTGCTCCGTTCGGTTATTAAATCTCCTTCGTGCTGAAAATGTCGAGACAAAGTAGGATTTGTATTATGCTTAAAAGCCCTGCGCAGGTACAAATATTGAAACTAGATAAGCAAACGGGTTGTCGCAACCTGTTGATGGCTCTCCACAATTTGTCGCGCCATTAAATTGACATACCTCCTGTGCACCTAACAAGCATACAATTACTGAGTAAATATTTTTTTCTTTTATTGTGCGCAACTTCCAGTCGGATTCCCTATTCTAATATTTTTCCTTGTCGGCCAACCGTACCAGAGAGGATTTTTTTGTGATGATGAGTCACTAATGCATCCGTTTCACGACTCGACCGTCACGGTAAGTCTATGTGATTTCATTCTTACTTTATTCTTGCTCACATGCTCACCGTTATTTTCCAGAATTGGATGCTGTACATCATTGGAATAGCACTTCCTATTTTTGTGGTAAGTAGACCATTAGAATCTTGTTCGCCCAGTCCTTTAATAGATTGTAGAATAACTCATCTGCCATAATTCCAATAAGATCATTCTATACGTAACATTATCTACCCGCCTGCGAGTCACGTTACATCTTCTTAGGCGGTAGAGAACGTGAATGGCCCTTGATAATGCAGTTCACTACTTCCTTTAATCTTGGCTTTGGGTAGAAACGAAGCATTCAGTCAGACACTATTCCCTGGTCGGTTCGGTGAACAGCAGACATACAAATCGACTGTCAGAGCACAGTGACCTAAGCCGGCACCTAAACTCTTGCCACAGATATTTATATAGTGCATGGAGTATCGGTGTGATCGGCATCTAGCGCTTTAACGTCACTTTTATCTAGCAAAGAAGAACAAATGATAACTAGAAAAAAGGGGAATGAGCATCAATCATTAAACAAGTATGTGCTAAGTGTGTTGCACGCGGGTATCTGTTTCAAGTTGTGCTAGAATGTTTAGTGGTGGTATTGCAGGAGCCAAACAAAATCCAAACAATAATGGATATGGATTTTTTATGATCCACTGCTACATAAATTAATAAAAATATAACCGACTAGCAAACTTCAAACTCTTTTGCTCTAACTAAATTGCTGTCAGTTGTAATTAAAGAAAGCCTAAACATAAGTTGGTATCTTTATTATGATAACCAAGTTATACTCTTTTTATTCTAAGGCGATACAGCGGTCTAAATAGTTTTTACGATAACATATGAATTTGGTCAACGAACATGTATTTTACTTTTTCATTTAGGAAACAAATACTGTTGGCAAGCTTGATCCCAATCCTCAAAAATACATTAGGTTAATAATATCGGTTTTAATTATTAAATTTGAAGAGGAAATGGAACATCAAATAAAATTTCGGAATCACTTCTATTATCTCGAGAAATATAAAATGCAGCATTTGTTAGCCACGAAGAAACCGCTTTCAAAGCGTCGGGTGCTAATGACAAATATAGCGATAGTGGCACATATTGTTTGTTATTATGATTCTCCCTGTGGAACGCATCTTGCACCCTTACCACCTTGATTCCTGCTCCTTTGCCAGTCCGAATAACGCAATAATGCACCAAGCTTCAGACGGAGATGAAACGCATCCGACATGTGTTTATGCTTGCTTTGTGGCTTTTATGATAAAGACTGTGCACACCGCAGCACGTTTCATAAATCCTTTCGTTGAATCAGTCTTTAGTAGCGTACGCCGAAATTTGACTGAATGCATATTAACCGTGCCGAATGAATACAAAGCGACTTCAGTGTTATTCTATTCTGTTGTATTTTTTGTTCACATAATCTGACAAAACAAACATCTTCCCTTTTACTAGGTTGTTTCAACCAGAGAACATCCGAACAACTGCGATCCGTCACCTTTATGATATTTGTCTATCTATTTGAACATTAACAATATGACGCTTTGGAAGGCATCAATTAATTGAATAATATTGAATAAGTCAAGGGAGCTCGAGTTCAACATCGTCTGCAGTACATGCGCATGGATCGCTACAAGCCGTAGTTGATGCTGTTCATTGACTGATGTAAATAATAGGCCGTATATATATGGTTTATCAAAAACAGTTTGAGGTTACGAAATCAAGCGATGGAGTGGTTATTATTGCAGATATTGTTAAAGTATTCCCATTTATGAATATTTTTCAATAAACATTGATATTCAGAGGTGGACACCGGTATGTATATACCACATGCATAAAATTCGTTATGTTTTGCTAATTAACCATGTTACAATGCAGTAAAATTGCATTATGAATAGGAAAAAAAGCTTTATAACATGCAATCAAATAATAAATCCTGTATTTTCACAATTCCTCTAAAAATCAATTGACACCGGAACTGCAAACGTTACTGAGCTTAAAGATGCCGGATGAGAGATACAGCCGCGTCTTGATTGTCGGCGTTATCACGGAAGCTTCAAGACACACATAGCACATTTTTTACGAAAGGGAATGTGAACTTTCTACTCATCTACAGCACTGTCAACACTATAATAAGACAATATTAACTCTGATACAGACATGCGTCTAATTGAATTCATCAAGCTAATAAAGCGCTTACGAAGTCGCACACATCCGGCAGTTAATTTGGAATCAGATGAACGGCCAGTATCAAGGAAGATACTGCTCTATCTTTTCGGATGCGAGTTGTCGCTTTAACTCTGTTTTCTTAATGTCTTCACCATTTGATTAACCTTATACTATCTATAGTTTATATCGCAGCAGCGCGCGGGATTCACGCTCAAAAGAGGTTTTTAATACCAAATAGATATTTTTGAACATGATATCGACAGTCTAATACTTGATTGAAAAAAAAATACTGGTTTTACGTTGTTTGTTTCGATTTTAACAGCCGTAAAAGATTTCAACGCCATAATATTATTCAATCTGTTAACAAATAGTGACTTAAAACACTGCTATTCTGTCCTACATCTGTCAAAAATGAGGTAGCAAATGCGTATTAACTAGGACTGGAAAAATAAACCAACACTCGATACAATGGAACTCAATCACCGGCGCATTGAATTTTTAAATAATTTTGTGCTTGATACTATGTTATTTTTGCATCATATTATTGTTGTTCTGACATAAATTATAGGTTCAATATCTGAATATGCTCGGTTTTGAACCACCATCCCACTTCTATCTTTTTCCCCATTGAGCACACGGCTGTCAGTATTTATTTGTCACTTGAATTTTGATTAAAATTATTTTTATTACTTTCAGCTTCTTGATATTGAAAGCTTTATTATTGCACGAATAAAATCCTAGGAATTTTATTTATATTTTTCGTACGTTTACTGTATATGAAAATTTTCCAATTCTGGACATGATGATTTTGCCTTTCTCCTAGAAAGGTATAGCAATCACTGCCAAAACCGAAGGTATGGAAGTACTCCAAAGGGCCAAATGGCATATATCACTCGACTGCTGAGCATTTTCTGCATGTGTGTGTGTATGTGAGTGTGTGTGTGTGTATGTGCAACTTTTCAATCTCACTCGATTTCCTCTGAGATGGCTAGACCAATTTTCTTAAAATTATTCTCAAATGAAAGGTCTAGTTGCCTCATAACACCCTATTGAATTTTATTGTAATCGGACTGTTTTTTTTTCCTCTGTGTGGACTCATCACTGCGACCAGAGACATTTTGATCCATTGTGATATTGCCCAGGTGTTTTCTGTACTCCGCACTCCATATTATTGGCAGTATCACTATTAAAGTGGAAGATACGCTTTTCATTTATATCCGTGCTTGTGTGTGAGAGTTTACCCTTTCGTTTCAAGCTTACTGCTCTACTATACCGAGCCTCTTTCTATCCTACCAATATCGCCAAATTACAATTCCCTGAACTGAGGCTATACCTAACGTTTCTCTCTGGTCAGGTTTATTCTAAGAGGGACTTATTATGTCAAGAGGAAGGAGTCTTATCGAATCCTCGTTCCTCGTGCCAATATCGCCAATTACAATTCCCTGTAGAAGATAAATATTCCTGAGATCAGTTTTATTATAAGAAGGACTTATTTCGTCAAGAGAAAGGAGTCTTATCGAAACCAACACCGTAACCTACCAACACCGCGTCACAATCACAATTCGCTTATCAAAGCGGACTCTGTAACCTTGCGGTTACGAAGCTCCCTAATCGGACTGTTACTTCGTCTGTAATGTATCAAAATGTGAAAATCACGAAACTTCATTATCTCAGAAACTACACAACCGATTTGAATAATACTGGTATCAGATGAACGGTAGTTAAGGCTTAGCTGGTGAATTTTATGATGATTGAACACGTGGCTCAAAAGTTGTGAAAAGATTTTTGGAATAGAAAATAAATCCTACTATAAATAATCGAATCTAAAATGATATTGTATCGAATGATCTAGTCCACCCTAAATATTAGTAGTCAGGGCCGGATTTAGACGCTGGGGGGCCCGGGGCAGAATTGTTTGTGAGGCCCTCTTTTCTTAAAAGATTTAGAGGTATCGTTCTGGAAGGTGACGAGCAAAAAAAAAAGGTCGCCCTAGGACTAGGGGGGTCCCTTCAATCGGGAGGCCCGGGGCATTTACCCCCTTTGCCTCCCCTCAAATCCGGGCATGAGTACAGTAACGTTTCGATTATACCAGAATAATTTCGCGTCATATATTTGAAACATATTTATGTCATGTTATTTACATGTGTTAATGTATGTTCATATGAGTTTGAATGTTATGTTTAAAATTTTCGGTATAGTTTCACTATTCGCTACCAAAAATTTGTTATATAGAGTGAAAAATATATCTAGCAAATATCAAAAAAAATATCGCACGCTTAGCCTTGGGGCTACTAGCGGTCTCGATCAACTAGATTAGTTGAGAGAATTCGTTATCGATATTGTTTTTGGCACATTTAGCATGTGTAGGATAAGTACAACGATACAGTGCTGAATCGAGAAAATTTCCAGCACGAAAAGATCCTCGACTCGATCGGGAATCAAACCCGATATCACAACCGTGTGGGAGAGCTAGCCGACCGACAAGGCTAACCTCAGTGCCACGTGTTCCACTAGCAAATCCAGCATATCAAGGTGTATTTTTCTTTGAAAATTAAAGTGTTCGTGTAAATCTATTTTAACATATAAAGCATTTATAGCATAAATTTTTTTTTCTGTGCCAAATTTTCGAAATTGTTACAAAATATTAAATATCTCAAAACATACCTTTTTGAAAAATCTAATTTTTTTTACACATTGAACAATATGTACTACAATCTGTCAATATGAAAATATGTACTACAATCTGTCAAAATTTGGTGATGGTAAAAAAGGTTATGAACGTTTGAGTATTTTGACATTTTCACTCTGAACTTTTTTTTGAGTGTTTTTTTTTCTAGCTACACATAACAATGTTGAAAGCTTATTACTAAGAGCATGATACCATTCCATTGGCTGTTTGTACCATAATCGAACATTTTAATACTGGCCGTGCTGAAATTGAATATGCGCAATTCACCGGCGAACCCTGTTATCAGAAGGTTGTAAAAATAAGACGAACACACAAGGTTACCATTTTATACAATGCGTGTTTATATCGAGTAAATCCATATTTAGAGAACCGGAAGCTGGGATTTCCAGCAGAGATAGGTTTTGCTATTAAAGTTGCGCCTGATGCAGTCCACGCTACTTCTAAAATTAAAATCACCCAATTTTGACAGATTGTAGTACATATTGTCATCTTCAATGTGTAACAAAATTAGATTTTTAAAAAAGGTACTGTTTGAGATATTTAATATTTTGTAATACAGTGTATATATTTTTTCTAGAACTGTAATTTTATTACCTATAGCTTTGCTGGAGACACCATTTGTATCAAACAAGACGTTTTTCTGTTATAGAAAATTGTATCAATCAGCCACCATTTTGAATGGGCCTTTTTGAAGCAGCAGTCGCGAGTCTACATGAAGAACTGATGTCATAAAATGACTTCTTTATCAAGAGGGAACAACTATGAAAAGTTTCAGCGAAATCGGAAATGGTCGATCAGGATCTATGTTTTTCATAATTTCAAATTTTAACCTATTTTCATGAACATTATTGCCTTAAACAGTTATTTCTAATTTTGTAACGGCAACTCACTGCGACCAAAAATATTGGGTGTCCGCTATAATCCGGTTTTTCTATTATTAGCAATATCTACATCGCCTACACTGCCGTTACTCGGATAACTGTCTCGTAATGAAAAACAACATGTTAAGAAAACGGTGATTTAATGTTCTCCCTAAATTTTCTGATTTCCAGCTATTTTAAGCAATTACATTCAAAGCCAATGACCAGAACAGTTTCATGGCACTACAAGTTGACGTTGGGAACAAAAACCAATGGGTGGAATTGGTTTTATGTTAAATAACATGAAAAAAAAACAATATGAGACAAAATATGCGGGTACATTTCAAAAGTATTCGCATATTTTGCCCCATCACATATAAATTCAACCAGCAACCGGCAGTATCACCGGCAACGTAGATTGTACTACAAAAAAAATCAACATTAGTCTAGTCGATTGAACGACATCCTCCTATATGCCTAAAATTATCCGATATACACTAACCTGGAGCAACATTATATTTCGCAGTTTGTACCACTATGCAGTGGGACTGTAATGTGGGTACTTTCAATATGGAACAAACACAACTTGGTATTTTTTCTATTTATTTTTTATACAAAAGCATCAATTTTAGAATTTTTATCGGAAAATATGATAACAATTAAGTCGATTCCCGATGATAACTCAAAAGTGAAATCAATATGGGACAGTTATGCGGGTACCGGTAGTACATCTTTAAATAAAATAAAATCGTGCACAGCATGCACTAGAAAAGTTGCAAAGTTTATACTCAATTGATCAGAGTGTGCAGTGCAAATAAAACTCCAACTACTATGAGGAAGCAGATTCAAGTTGCATGAACTTTTCATGAGTTTATACCAACACTAATTAGAGGGAAGGCCAAGTATTAAAACCTATACAAATCTTTTAACATTAAATGGCTTTGTTCTGGTGAGTCTGCTTTGACAAGCGAATGGTCATGGGTTCAAGTCTTAGTAAAATCAGGGCCGTTCGATGTCAATGGACTTAAGCATTGATTTATTCTCACACTCACGCTTACCCTTAGTTTTCCTTCTCAATTCACTTGATACTATGATAACTTGATACTATGACTAACTCTTGATAACAAAAGTCCTTCTTAAGATAAATTTAGCCAGGAAGACACATAGTTGAATCTTCTCCAGGGAATCTTAATTGAATTTACTTGGCAAGGAGAACAAGGCTGGTATAGTGGACCAATTAGTGTAGAATGGAAAGGTGAATAAGTAATACACACAAGCACGGATAAATAACAAGTATATCACATGCTCTCAATAGTGGGATTGCAGCAGACACTCGTACAAAATTACAATCAACTTTTCTGCTCGGAGTGGTTAGCCTATGAAGGAAAAAAAAAGATTTGTGCCCACTACCAGCTCTTTGAATCAGACGACTATGAAGCTCCCTAACCTGAGACATTATAACAATTTATCAATGTTAAGTCAGTATCATTGTGTCATTTATGAAATAGAAGTGATGCATAAATGAGCTGTGTTTATTTGAAAATAATTAATTACAGCGTTGTGTTACAATTGTTTTACTCTTTTCATGCTCTTTTCGTCTTTAAAGCTTAAAACCCGTTCTACATGTTTTTGTTTCCTTCAGTGACTTTATCCTGTAAATGAAAGATGTATAGTTCTATCAATGTATAATCAAAAACTGCACATCACAAAAATATGATTTGAATGAAGGCTGAAAAATTTAAAAAAATGCTTGTTTTAGAATTATTTAAATATTATATCCGAAGCAGTAAAGATGTTGCCCCTGAGATACGACCACATATTTCATGTAGCATTTCGTTAGGCTGATTGTTGAATTAGATGCTTATATGGTAGAAGAAACTCAACAACTATTTATTTCTGATTAACTTAGTTGTTAACACTCCCTTCTTGCCAATTGGGCTCCCGGCCCGTCTTTGAGATAAAACAGAATATGGCTGGCTAATGTTATAAAAATATTCTTACAAATGAATGTGAACCCAAGCAGTATACATCGTTGCACCAAGCAGTATACATCGTTGCAAAGTGGCAAATGAATTCCAATGCAGCACTCATAAATTGCTATATACCACTATTAATCAACTTTAAGGAAACTGAAAAAGCGCAGAATTCGGAGCCTCACAAATCTCAAAAGTATGGTTCAACACTATATTGTTATCGATTGTAATTTCATTTTTGTGATTCAAGAAGAAATTGAAGCAGTATGGTTTATTTCACATCAAAAGCAATAGAATCGTTTAAAACTGAACAGCTTCAGCCTCTGTAACTAGTTTTTTGAAACTAGTTTGGTAGTTTGCCTATCTCAATGGCATTTTTTGTTGAAGAAAAACTGTTCATTCATTCATAGATAGATAATGAATCGTGATGCTGCATATCACTAACCTTTCCGATTTATGCGTAGTGTGCTATGCTATCCACTTTTCTGCTTACAACATAGTGGATAATTGATTAGTCACGTTTGAACTCGCTGGTACTTGAGGGTGTAGTCAATCATGGACCGCTAAGCACTTCTCTGTACCATATAATCCATACTGATAATCAAGTTATTTCTCAGACTAATGCAATTCGTAATGTAGGTACATCAGTGATTCATTTACCATTTTAGATAAATGATTCATGGTAAAGGATAAACGTGGGCGCTCTCTTTTCTGTCACCGATGCCTTTACCATTGTAGTCCTATTGCATTAAACATAATTGATTAAATTCTTTTAAATCTCTATTCCTTCAGCTTGAGATAAAATATTTCAAACGGCACGATGCACTTTGCTACCAATCTATACTGTCATAAGTGACTGCTAAATTCTGTTACACGTAAAATTAATACGATGCCACAATTCAATCAAAAAATCAGCATGAACATATTTTATTCACGCTCTTACAGCTTTCATCGTTTTTGAGAGACAAGCGCACTTACTCCATACGTACGTAATTCTCCCTACTCGCATGCACGGCACAGAATTGGCCACGGTTCGGGCCCTGTCATATTAATCTTAGTCATCATTGAATTTCCGCTTTCCGCTGAAACACACCGGCAGCTGGATTGTCGCTCATGTATCAAACAGATCCAAACATGCGACTTGTACGTACTCTCAAAAGAACGTCGTACGATCTATCGAAAGGAACAAATATTTCTTCTAGATCGTGATACCTTTCCGCATTAACAAATATTTCATCTATTTGATACTTCATTTAACTCGGGATACGTTTTGCAAAAATATTAACTCTTGTGCTTGATTTTCCCCCTTTTATGTTTGTCGCAGATAATCGGCACCGAACTAGTACGAGCGCACGTGAAAAAGACGGATGCACAGCCGCTGAAGGTGCGCAACGTCACCGTTCCATATTGGGTAGTGGAAGCGTACAAATCAATTGGCATGTTCGGATTCGGGGCCGCCTGTAGCCAACTGCTGACCGACGTCGGAAAGTACACCATCGGCCGTCTGCGACCGCATTTCTTCGCCGTAAGTACAGCTATATGTTTTTTTTTATCCGGATAAAAAATATATAGGTACGCTATATGAACACTGTGGAGTTGCTTTTTTGGTCACAATTACCTGGGAGGGAGAAACGAATGCAATTCTGTGGGAATGTCAAAATGAACTGAAATGAGCTGTTAATTTGAACCAGGAGAAAAGAAGTATCTTTTAGTAATTAGTATTGTAATAACCTAAAAGTATCGCGTTACTTGAAAAATATTCAATTCAAACGTTTTTTGTATTTCACAAAATATTTTGATTTATTTTTACGTAAAATAATAAATTTCATAACCATTCAGTAATAATCATGTCAGCGTACTTTGATTATTAAAATTACGCTTTCTGGATTTACGGCTTGGACCAAGCTAAAATCTTAAATTTGAGGAATCTCCCAGGATTCTTCTGTTTTCTGTAGCAACAATTTTGCAGTTGCAGCTCCAACTGAATCAGTAACTTTTGTGAAAGAATAATTGCCTGATTATTATGATAAAATCCTTAGAAATGAAATTAACAATATTTTCTGTAACATAATATTTCTGTCATTTGGTAAGCTACCAGTTTTGAAAGTTTGCCGATTTTTTATAGACATTATTTAAAGGGGTAAGCAATATTTGCAAGTAGTCTCTTTTCGGATACTCCCTACACACCAAATTTTCATTGCTGGAAACCAGCAAAATTTTGCTGGTTTCTGGTGTGCTGTGTTTCCAGCAATCTGTTCAGCAAAATGAAATTTGCTGATTATTCAGTAATGCTCAATTGCATAAAAGTGACAGATCGTTTGCTGCATGTTCAGTAAAACAAAATACAATTTGCTGGTTGTCAGCTATGACAATTTGCTGTACATTCAGCAAAGCATAAATCATTTTGCTGGTTAACCAGTTACTTCAAGGGAACCATGTTTCCCTCAGGCACCAGCTTCCATCCGCCCATCGGATCATAGCCAAATTACTGTTGAACTAGAGATGTATGATTATCATTTCAACCTTTAAGTTCATCTAGCCCAACAGTGACTTAGCTATGGTCCTATATCCGCTATCAGGAGCTTAGCGATGATCCCGTACCAGCTGCACAGCGATTCGGCGCGTTTTACTAATGACAGCTTGACGTAAAATATTTTGTCATATCAATTCTTTCGCTAGATTCCAGCAAACATTCATTTTCTGTTTTCTGTTCAGTAAATAGATTTGCTGTATTTTCGCGAATGACTGAATCGATTACTGGTTTTCAGTAAATTTATCAATGAAATACTGGTTTACAGCAAAAACAAAATTACCGAACGAAATTCAGTAAATTGTAGAACTGAACTACAGTAAACTTTTGAAAAAAATGCTGTGTTATTTTGCTGATACACTTTCAGCAATGTGCTTTGTTGAACCTTAAAGAGAAATTTTGGTGTGTACGTAATCATTACTGGGGCATCGAAAAAAATGTCGTTTGGTAACAATGCGCGAGTTTTTAAAGCGAATAGTTAAAAAATGCATTACCTAGTGAACTTCACATTGTTAGATAGATGTGTTTTCATTCTGATGTCTTGGGCTTTTAGTAGTTGTGTCAGATCATTGTGGTCCCCGTGGTTGTGTGGTTAGCGATGTCGGTCGGCTAGCTCTCCCACATGGTTGTGATAACGGGTTCGATTCCGATCAGGTCGAAGATTTTCGGAGTCAGAAAGTTTCTCGATTCAGCACTGGGTCACGGTGTATACGTTGTACCACAGATAACAGATATCCAAGCTACAACAAAAAACTCCAGAAATCGCGTGTAAGATTTCAAATCCTTACTCGTTTGGAATGCTAACGACATCTTTCTGCAACTTGCGACGTTAACCACTTTAGTGATGGCAGCGCTGGATTATAGTCAAAGCTGCCGGATACATGCAAATTCTCACAGATAATAGAGTGGCTGTTTTTGCAACGATATAACACTGTTTTTGTGAGGTTTGTGTATTTTTTTTTCATATCAACACTGAAACAAACAAATTTATCACAAATAGAAATAGATTATGTACAAATAACGACTGTTCAAAATTTCTACATTAAAAAACGACGTCGCTTCTTATTGCAATAATATCGATGAGAGCTGGAAAACTGTCGATTTTATCGAATCATAGACCACTAAGTGTTCTTAGCGCCACCATACTGCGTATTGCGACATGCTAAAAACCGTTGCGTCTTTTTACACATGAAGCAAAATTAACTTGGATGTATGTTATCTGTGGTTGTACTATCCTACAACATGCAGAATGTGCCGAAAACAATAAAGCAATCCACGGGTGACATTTCACTGCTTGTACGTTTGTTACCGTTGCTGTTTTTCAAGCTGCAAAACCAAAACACGACCATAACCAAAATCTTTTAATGTCGGAAATATTATCAAAAGTTGTTTTTTATTGTTGTATTTAGGGCTGGCACTCGCGATACTATAGAGCTACCGATCGGATAACATTTGTTTTCACGCTTCTGGATCCGGATTGCATCCAAGTTGCGACCGATCGAACAGACTGAAATAAGCTGATCGCAACTGTCTCGTGGATTGCCTTATATCGATAACGAATTCTCTCAACAATCAGTTTTTATATCGAAAAATGACATTCAAACTCTTATTACTTAGCAACCGCATGTATAATTGGCACAAACTATTTTGCATGTTGAAGATCAATCTGTTCTCTTAGAATATTTTCATCGTTAGAAATTTCAAGTATAGTTGTTAAACTGTTATCAAAGTTTATATGTCAGGTGATGACATATGGCATAACCCACGGGGAATGGGTTGACCGGGTGATAGACTATTATTAAATTATACGGCATCAGGAAAAATTTAAAAATCTGGTAACCTTGTACTGTCATTGGATTTCCCTACTTTTGGCACAGAAAATTGGTGATCCATACAGCCAGTCATTGGATTTCGTCCCGTTTCATGAAATTTCATTCTGTAGGGTTGGTACATTCAGGCAATCTCAAAGTTTTTCGATTTACAACACCATCTCTGTGTCAGACCAAAGACTTCAACCTATTTAGTATAATTTGATTTTAAAAGGAAAAATATTGTCAAATATAATCAGAACCAGATTTACGATTGTGGGGGCCTGGGCCCAGTTTCAGGTGGGGGCCCCAAAATAAAACAAAATAGTTTTTTTTTATCGTACAAGTTGAAAACATTTATTTGTTATTAAAAAGTTACCAAAAATTTGTCAGAATTTTTTCTCACGAGTTTCTTTTTTGCAGAGAACTTATTAATCAAATAATTAACATTTAACTCCTTCAGTATATCATACTCGCAACTTAACAATCCTAAGTTTGGCAGCCTTTCATTCTTCATAGTCGTACGCAACCTATTTTTAATCAGTTCATTTTCGAAAAAAACCTTTCCCCAGTTGCGTTCGAGATCATTAGACTCAAATAAATCTGTAACGCAATTTCAGCGTTTACAGATACTATTTGCCTATTGTTGTTCACAATCACATTGTATAAATGTAATTCAAATGAACTATTCTCTGGACTCTAAAAATTATGAAAAAATAACACTGAAGGAAAGTTTCAGATTGAAATGGTCTGTTCAAATTTTCTTGCTGTGAATCGAACTTTTGATTGAATCTCATTTTTGATAGAGAGAAACACTTTTTTCTCGAATTGTGGGGGCCCCAAAAATGTCCCTTGGCTCCCCCCCCCCCCCCTTGAATCCGGATCTGAATATAATAGGCACCAAAAACATTAAATAATTATATTGTACACGCAAAAGTTGGACTGTGCGTAACCACATCAATATTGCGTCTTTTTAGAGCATCTTTTGTACTGCTTTGGAACCAGTACAACGAATGTGTGAAGTATTAACCGGTGCTAGTATTGTCATGATTATTTGCACTGGTGTTGGTAATATTTTTCAGAATGCTGCTATCGTTAAAGCAGTGCAAGCAGTAATCAATACTGATGATCTTGGTACTGACTAGGTTAATGCAAATATGAACTGATCGATTCGAATCTGGTCATTTAAAAACATCATTCAATCAATAACAATCAAAAAGACATTGGATTTGTTTAAAACATTTTGCTTTTAACGACGACTCTGGTTTTATTTATATGCATTCGGTTCCACGTTACTGGCACGCGTTAGTAAATTCTGTTGCAACAAGGCTCGCTTTTGGCTGTTTCGGTTTCTGACGGTGATTAGGAATGCACGAGCCTTTGATACGCACCGTCTCGCGAAAGTAACCAGCGGTTTTTTGAGCGCCCCAAAACTGATCGTTTGCCCCACAACCGAAGTCTTCCGAAACACCACGATTTTGTGTGTATTATACATATTCTGATTTCGATCTCTGTCAATCTATTCATTGCGCAACTGTTGCGTTATCCTTTTGACACATTTGTGGTGCAAAGCCAGAGCATTTAATGTGCGTTTTGAGAGGACACATCGGTTGATGTAAGCTTGAACTTATGCGTGTAGGTCTTAAAAAAATAAGCATATTTTATATGCAAAATGAAAAAAAAAAATTCATGTTGATTTTTCGTACAAGACGTTGATAGAGAAAGTAATACATGATCCATTTTTACATTTTAGGATTTTTTGCGTTGATTGTTGTAGGATAAAATAATAAACTAGAATATACAAGAAAAACCGAGATCTGATAACTTAAACAAAAGTTATAGCCAAAACAATGTTCGGTAATTATTATGATCACCACTTTGTTGAGAGCAAAAGTAGTGCATGTCCAGTCTGAGTGTGTTGCATACATTATAGCTTATAGCAAAACAGGTTAATTTTTAAAAACGGTAATGAAGCCCCCAGGGTTTCACGAAACTAGTTCTGCCATCTCAATTAGGAAAAAAGGTTTTTTGGTGGTCGCTTTGGACTACATCCCGGCCGAATGACCGTCTTACCCCTAGTTGATCGTTAAAAAGTGGTTAATGAGAAAAACGCAAAACTCTAGCATAACCAGATTACGAAATATTCAGTGCGGTATACTTTACACACACGTACAACTTTTGTCTCTCTAATTCTTATCTCATAATCCTTGTCGTCACTCATACGCTCAAATTATCTTGTTTTTGTAATTTTAGGTCTGCATACCTCGAATGCCTGACAATACGACTTGCAAGGATGAAATAAACCGACATCGTTACATTGTTGACTTCAAATGCATAAGTGAACTGTCTAGCCCACGTATGCTAAAAGAAATGCGATTGTCTTTCCCTAGCGGACATTCCAGTTTTTCAATGTACACTCTAGTCTTCTGTGCTGTAAGAATTCAACAACATTCGATATGCCTTTATATGAAAGTTTTTAATGTTCCGTTCTTTCCAGATCTATCTTCAATCCCGAATGAACTGGCGAGGTTCTAAACTTCTAAAGCATTTCATTCAGTACCTCTTAATCCTGCTAGCCTGGTACACCTGCCTTAGTCGCATCTCAGACTATAAACATCACTGGTCAGATGTTCTGGCGGGTGGTGTGCTGGGATCAACTGTAGCTATTGTCGTATCGAACTACTGCACGGATCTGTTCGATGCCCGCAGGAAATTATCGCCTGTTCTACCGCAGACACGCTACGAACTCAACACAAATCATGCTACTTCCAATGGGAGTCAACAGCCCTAAAACACACATTCCCTACAAAAATGGGCGATTGAGAATCACTGTAATAATAAATTCCTTTCACAAAGAGGAAAAATCCGCTGCTATATTTATTATATAGTAATAAATCTAATTTATTTCGTCGTTTTCAAATCAAACTACAAATCACTGAAAATTTTACAGATAGAATTTATTTATCAGAATGAAGACAGTTTTGTTAGTTTAAGAGCTAGTGCTGCATTTAGTAAGATACGGTATAAAGCTAAATAAGAAAACAATACCCGGTTGGGAAAGAGTGAGAGAACTAGCGACTAATAGTTGGTATTTTTGCTAAAAGCATCACCCTTTCAAGAAAATTGTATTTTTCTACTTAGAAATAAAAGTTTTGTATAAGTATGAATAAGTAGCCTTTTGTTTGAATTTTTTATTTATTTGCGTTTGCGCTGAAAAATTTCAACTGTTACAAGAGCGAACATTGTGTGTCGTTGATAATCACGTAGACTTTATTGTCACTTTTTGAAATGAGAGTAACGTCAGATTTCTTACAGTTCAATTCGAAAGAGAAGGTTAGAGAAACGATTTTCTATTATTTAGAGAATTCTTCACATTTTTAGTTTTTCAATTAGCGATAACGTGATAACGACTACAGTTAGGAGAAAAAATCAATGCTTAAAAATTGTTTATAAAAATTCATAGTGATTTTTTCGAAGTCCGTCTGAAAATTAACTTGGGCACTAGAGGGTTAATTATGAATCGTTCAACAGTGAATTATTAAACAGAGTTTATAAGGGCAAACATCATTACTAGCCATACATCATTAACTATGATGGTGCTTGATAGCCACCGTGGCGACATATAAAACATATAAAGGCTTAATTTAAAGGACAAATTGATAGCACTCTCAATATTTAACCCTCTAGTGCCCAGTGCCGCCATTAAACGGTCCCAAGTTAAACCTCTAAAAAGCCTCAGTCAGTACTTAAAAAATATTTATAAAGTTTTAAAGTGATTTTTTCGAAGTCCGTCTGAAAATTAATTGGGGCACTAGAGGGTTAACATTATGACGATCTTCCACACAATCATGCATATCAACATGTTTGGTTTTTATAATTTCGTTAGCATCGCAGTACTGGTTTAAAAATCCAGAAGTATGTTCGAATTTGAGAGAGACGTGCTAGGGACCTGTTAGACTCAATAGGAGCCGAAGAGGAATGTAGCATGGATTTTACTTTCCATTCAGAACGCAGTAAAGGATATCACGTCGTTCATATGTCGTTGCGCAAGCGCATGTCCTCTAAGCGATCAAACAGAAAAAAAACATCAGCGTGGCAAACCCGTAAAACGGCACCCTCATCTGGATTCTCGGAAAGATCACAGGTGGTAGATGAGGCGAGTAAACGACCAGCCCAGCGGAAGTCAGAAGTGTCCTGCTAAGCAAAAACATCAAATCAAGAAGATTGGGAACACTGCTTGAGATTGAGCGACAATTTCGGCAGCGCAGTCTTTTGAGTAAAAGTGGAACTGACGCATGCTAGTGTGTGTGCTGACGATGCGAATGCAAGCCGAACGCACAGGCTGGACCACACTCTGTCTTCGCAGCGATGTAATAACCAGCACTCCCATAGAAAACTTACACCTTTAATAGATGGAGTACGCTGTTTGATTTGACGTTTGTCATTTGTATGGGATCGATCCAGAGATGTCAGTCTTCTTGATATGATGTTTTTGTGCTGAGGGAGATATGAAATGCCAAGATCTGACAGAGAAGCTTTTTGTGCTAAATTTATCAAAAATATTTGTTGAATTCGCGAAAAGCAATTGGACAAGAAGATGTTAAATCAGAAAGGTTAATCCGGAAAATAAGCGAAAAGATTTTTCTACGAGAATTCACTGGCTCAGAACGAACCTGTTTCTCTAATTGCTTAAAAGTACTCTGAATTGAAGTGATCGTATAGTCTGTTTTGTTATTGCTTTTTTGTATTATGTATATTTTAACCCTGGAAAGAGTATCATATTTTGATGAAATATTAACGCATAACTTTCAAAACATTGAAAATGCAAGTATTTGTTTAAAAAATAATCAATGAGTGGTCATTACGGTGTTAACAAATCGGTAAACAACAAATACCAGAATTTAGTTTCGCAGTATTTAAAAAAATGGCAATATTTCCACAAGTCATAGTTAAACCAGTAAAAAAAATGTTTTACCATATTCTTCCTTCAATACGCCTGAATGCATACTTTATGTCATTGAAATATTAAAATCTTATTTAAGATACAAACCAAAGTATATGCGTATTGTCTAATCAAAGGCTGGGCAGCAGGGCAGTGAAAAGAGTCGATGAAGCTGGAAACTTTCGTAAAGCTTTCGGTGCGATGAGATTGTCATTTTGAGGGAAATGGGTGGTGAGAAAGAGAATTAAGGTTCATCATCATTCAGTTTCATTTCTGCGTCCGTCCGATATCGTCACGTTTGTGTTGCGCGTAACAGTTAAGTTTCTCTTACAAGTGCTGCTGATGATGAACCTGACCCATACAAGGGAATACAGCAAACGAGTGACATCAACTTGCAGGTTGTACTGCATATTGTGTATTTCGTATTTTAAAATATGTGTTTATTCATAATTATGATTACTGAGAAATTTCAAATTAACCATCTATACAATCGTTAAACGTAAGACATTAAACGTGTAAAGCATCTTCGGTCTATTTCTGTTTGCCGTGTTACGCTCTCATGCAAATGCGCTTGAAGCATTTCATGTAGTGAGAAAAGTGGGTAAGCTGATAATGAGAGTTTGCGCAAGTGACATATTGCGCTAGTTCATTTGTCTTCGTCTATGTAAACTCTGCAATGATTTAGCTTACATCATTCAGGTGCGCATATTGGAATAACTTGTTTCAGCGGATTCCAAGGTATGCTCGATGTTAGTATAGAACGAGTAAAACGGACCGAAAAAAACAGCTATGTGTGAAACAGAATGTCAAAAAAATGCTTATTGACCCTGCAGTTCAAATGCTTTGTTTCAGCTTTAGAAGGGGCTTGTATTAAATCAACTTCCAATTTAATAAACAATTATTAGCTACATATTTCGACCAAATTCGTTCATCCCGGAACACAGTCATTGCACCGCTAGTGATTATACAATTTGCGACGAAGCATAATTTGTAACTGGGTTCCGGATGCGGTGGAAAAAAGTTACTATTTGGATTTTCATTAGTGTGCACTCCATTAAGCTCGGTTGTTAGATGAAAGGCCTCGTTTTGTTCGACGGTACGAACGTGTGGAGAACAGCCTTTTTATTCCGTTTGATTCACTTGCACGTCTGCATTATGGCCTGCAGCGAATAATATAGATAAATAATATCAAGCTTTACTGGTGCTGCAATAACATTAAGCTGCGTTTAAGTGCCACACACCACACATACTAGAAAGGGTTGCGTGTTAATAGAAAGCTTTCATACAGGTAGTTGTGCAATCTCATTCCTATACCGAAAGCGTTGGCATAAATTTTCGTTGATTAGTACTTACAAAGACACAGTCATTGATGCGAACTCGTAAACAGCAACAATTAAATTAAATACACACAATTATCAAAAGACTTAAGCGACGAACCTAATAATAACGACGAAATTATTGTTTTGAGCTCAAGCTTATTTTATCAATTCTGTTCTTACACAAATATTAAGATTAGTAGAAAAACATTAACTATCTATAGAATTTGATATAAGGAGAAAAGTGGGTAAGTTTGCGCAAGTGACATACTGCACTAGTTCATCTGTGTTCCCCCAATAGAAATTTGCATATTTTCAAACCACGACAAAAATGACATTTTCCAATTTCTGCCATAGTTTTTCTCTCCACCCACATTCGAAGATTTCAGAATAGAAAAAAAGATGACGGCTATTTTATGACGCTATATTCGCACATATAGTAGCGGAGGAGTGTGGAATCGAACTGATTGTACCTCCCAAGACCAGCAAGAAAATATTAGAGCATCAAACTACAAATATGAACCCTGACCACCTTCGCAAGAGGTTGTATCTATTCATTCACCTTTTTTGAAACACCGCAGAACACCTACCCGTAACCATTAATCGAACTTTATTATGAATGAACGGGTGGATCCGCGGGTGTAATGCGCATAGGTACTTGCCGGTTGAGTGAAACCCGCGACGTGATTTTATTGTGCTGTTATTAGTCTAACCGCAGTTTTTTAATGTTCGAAGGCCAATACTCTTGTTTCGCAGCCCATAACCTCCCCGAGACGATAAATATCCTACGTTCCTTGGTTGTGCGCCATTGAACAGCGGTGAAATGGAGTTGTAAAAAATCAATTCGCCACGTGTTTCCTATGAGTGGGCAAAACAACATGCACAAAAGGAAATGATTAGATTTCCTTTTCTTCCTCAAAAATGACGTAAATTCAAATTTAGACGTAAATTTCACCTTTATTGTCATACCTCACCAGGTCTTTCGTAGAAGACAAAAGTTGGTGTACTCAGTTTAAAAAATAGTTTTTACATTAACACCTTGTCAGTGAAAATAATTCTGATATGAGTTTAACTACAAGAAAATCATCAAATTAAACTTGCCACTAGTGACGATGGTATAAATTGAAAATAGTAATCGATCGATTTTAGCGAAGTATCGGGTGCACTCTACTCTGATCATCTGTACTATATGTGACCAAAACTAAATAAAATATTGAGGTTTTCTTTTCTTCCAGCTGGGTACATTGTCCACTGCTACCAGTATTCAATATATTGTGGCGGAAAAGTAATATTAAGGGTAATGGTTACAATATGGGCTGAGAAGTCTGACCTACTAATATAAAGAAATATTTTTTTTTTTGAAAAAAAAAACTCTTTCATTCTTCAACACAGTCTCTATCTAGAGTAATGCACTTGTTGTAGCGATATTCTAACGTTTCGTTTCCCAAAATTTACTGGCCAACACTTCACCGGCTTATTGTTGCAATTTTAGGCGCTTCGAACGACTCTCACCAGGCAAAAGCCACTCTGCCGACGGCCGATTGAACATATAGTGGATCCATGTCTCATCCATTGTCACAAATCGCCGCAAAAATTCCTTCCTACTGCGCGTATCAATGCCAGATTTGCGTCGAAAGTTCTCTTTCTAGTTAAGGTTATTTGTTTTGATTTGCAACGCCATCTCTGTTTCAGGCCTAAGACTTTCCAATCCAGATACAGCCGAAATTCGTTGGTTGGAATACAACTGCCACCCAACTAGCGAATCGTGTTCGTTAGTTGGATGAACTGACAACTGGGCAAATTTTTCAAAGGGGAGCGCCGATTGTTTGTTTTCTTCCTGCTTTGGAAAATTTCCTAATTTCGTTGCGGTAAAACTATGTCAGAGAAAATGAACTTTGCTCATCTGTCTTGCTGCTGCAGTAAATATTTCATGTATTTGGTCAATACTTTTTCATACAAAAATTCCAACGAGAAGCAAAATGATATAGCGCAAGCACATCACTCTGCTTCTTGCCAAAAAATGGAGGATCGCTACGCTGGATATTTCCGGTGAAGGCGTTGAAGGAATAAAAGAACAAACAACCGAACAGTGAACCTCTAAATTACACACAAAATGTTGTAAATTTATAACATGTACTTTTCAAATTACACGATTGATTATGCCAGAGATGATCTGCAGGAAGTGTCCAGTTAATAGCGCTGAGAAACAAACTTATTAGTGCTGAATGGATAAAGCGTAATAACTAAACATGTTTACAATTTTTTTATAACAATAAGTAATGTAATTTTATTTTAGTAATATTTTTTTCACTTTTCGGACCCCTGAAATGCATTTGAATGACGTTGAATTCTGACATTAGAGTGCTTTTTAGTTGGGTGACAGCCCAACTAGCGAACACCCAACTAACGAACCTCCAACTAACGAACATCCAACGAGCGAATCATCACTGTAGTACACGAATGTATCTTTATGTAACTGTGTATGTATATTTGAGCATGTATGTTCGTATAAGTGTGCGATTATGTTCGTATAATTCACCAATTGACGATTATGATTGCAAATATTTGGTACAGTTGTGTTGTTGACTGCGAGAAAATGTTATTTAGAGACTGCAATGACAATAAGACTGTAACCTTTTTTTGCAATTCATTTTAACAAAAAATGAAGTTCAAGTTGAACAACCAATATTACACACCTTTTCCACCGTATGACATTTCTTTATGGCGTTCATAACGTTTCGTGGGTCATTAAACATTTGTGCCTGAAAAATTGTTTTAGCGGGGAGTGTCACTTCTCTATTTCCACATGAAGAAAAGTGCCGCAAAAGGCTGCCATATTTAGTCGATGTTTAAGGTAAACATTCTCCAACTTAGCAAATGTGCAGAAAGCAGTTTTAAGGTGGAATTTTCGGACTGAAAAATAAAGAACGTTCCGGACAGCCCAAAAAGTTCGAAAACTTTGGTTATTTTTGCTAAGTTGAAATGTGTGTCTGCATCCACACAAACAAAATACCCAATTCACCCCACACATTGGGCATATCTGTAGGATTACAGCGGTTTGCTGCACCGAACCGGTAACAAGTGAAAGTAAATTCCTGCTATGATGTTATTTCGCGGATTGGAAAAAATGTAATTGATTTGCTTTTCAGCTGTTACGATTGCTTGAAATTGGGCAAAAGTTTCAATTTCCATTCCCATATAAAAACGTTTGTGACGGTTGGGGTACATAACCTAACCAAATTACCATATGTAATTTCATTGCACGAAATTTACATTTGAGACTAATCAATCAATGATCCGCAATCTAGGTGCAACACCGCGCCATCAAAAACCGTTGGCTGGTTTAGCCACCGGCATCACCTTTTCATCTTTTAATAACCCACACATATAATTTCGAAACGATGATGTCATGGCGGAAAGCGCCTACGCGTGGACCAGACATGAAATGTGTTTTATTGTAATGTCAGATTGTGTTGATTCAATATATGAGATATTTAAGCGCCACCGCGCCAGACGTTGTCGCGAGGTATATAAGCGACGGTATTTACCCTACGGAAGCGCATTCTTCGGCTGAGAATTGCGTCTACTCAGTTACAATACGATTAAGTTCGGGTCGAAAGCCAATCATTGACGCCCTTCCACGACACGGAAAATTATTTTCTTTAGTTTACCCGTCACGGCAGAATAATAAAAATAAGTAAAACCTTTCATTGCATCGCTTTTCGACTGCAAAGGCGCTTTTCAATCAAAAGTTTTACTATCGATCATGTTTTCAATCATGTATCTTTTGGTGATCCGTACAACTCAGCATACCTGTTTTTTTTTAAGGTGCTTACATATTTTAGAGAGGGATCTAATGGGCGCCGCTGAAACAGAAAAATACACACGCACAAACGGTTGTCGACAAATCGTAAACTTAATTGATTTGTCACTTCAAGTGTGATTTAGAAAAGGGTGGTGGTTCGATGAACATGCAATCCAGATATCGTTCAGTATAAGAAATGTTGTTAATAGTGCAAAGGCCCCGTGATCTCGAACACACAGGAATGTATTTCTTGATAATCGAATTAATCGCATTAAAAGCATGATAACAATGTATTATCCATGTACGGGTATCGTTCAGCTAGTCAATGCCACGAGAGGATACAAATTATCGACTGCTACCACCTTCATAGAAAGAGTATTCCAGTGTACACATACAGATAAACGTTAAGCTGAAGTTACAAAATTTTACAATACTATGGCTGACTTATATGTATGTGGATTTCTGTTAACTAGATAGAAAGAGAGAGAAATGATGAAATGGTTAAAACGAAATAGGAAAATTGACTTAAGTCAACATCACAGCCACAGCGGTGTTTCCACTCAGCCGCTCAAAATAGTAGTAACAAGTCGTCATTCGGAGCGGTACGGGTGTGTATGGTCAAAACATAAAATTGTTCGCGAAGCAACTCTTTACTCGGTCTCATGAAAAATGGAATGGAGTGAAACGGGTTTTTGAAAAATACAAAAAAAATCTGCATTTCGCTAAATCGATTTCCGTCCTGCGATTCAGTGCCGCACTAGGTAATCTGCCTTAGTAATTTATAAATACAGAAAAAATTAAATGTATATTGTCAAACAATTTCATAGTACGTTTTGAGGTGAAATTTTTGCAGTACCTTTTCTGCGACGGATACAGGTCCATATGAAATACAATAGCTGAAATTATTCAACCAACAAAATATCGGTGATTTGATAAGCTATATACTTTTAAATCAATATGTAGTTCTCAGTTGAAATGTTTTTGTTTCGAAGTTGGCTTTTTGTAGTGAGTAGAAGTGAATAGTGCTCTTGACAATGTGCTTGCATGAGTTATATCTGATAACACGAGAACTGAGACAAAAATACATAGATAAAAACACAGTTCATATCACCTTTTATGAACAAAAACAACGATAAAACTGAGTAAAAATTGTGCTCATCTTATGACCAAACTACCTACATTATATCCATTGTGCAGAAATGATCCATCCTTGAAGCGATCAAAATTTTACAAGTAAACAAGACTTGGAATTTGGTGCGGTGCTAGAAACAATCAGTGAACACTAAAGTGAAGGTTCGTTGCCTACTTTGCCAGAAGCGCGTTGAAGTCATCTACATAATTAATTTTTTTCTTTTCGCTAATAATGACTCGCGCGGTTTGGTCATATTTGGCCATTACTGGAAAGCAAAGACCGACCAAACCCTTTACTGTCGAACAGTGAAGAGTAACCCAACTGGTACCGTAAAGACACCTAAAAGCTTTGTACATTTACGTTTCCAAAAGTTGAAAGCTTGTTGGTATACGTGCGAGACTGCAACGTTCCTTAGTAGTTTACTTTCGATGTGACCCAGACAAGCTGAACTATTATTTGATTTTATCGTCTTATTTACTCACTTTCCCACATTACTAAGCCATGTCGTAAAATGAATGCAATGTGCAATGTAACTCGTTTGTTATTCATGTTTTAATTACTTCTTCTTGAAATTTACGTAAACGTACCGCTAAAATACAAACAAGCTGATTCGAAAATTAATTCCAGATTGCAATCATTTCACAAGTCGTGGTTAAATGTTTCATAACTAAATGGAGCACAAAACCCTTAATGAGTACATTCAAGTGATTCAAGCACATATAAATTTTAGTTGATTATAAGAATTGTAAATATATTAAAAAAATGTTTAATCAAGTCATTGAAGAATTCGAAATTCAAAGTGTATATTATCTGGGTGATGATTTCAATTTAGCCTGTTAGCCTTTTCCAATTCCAAAGAAATATTTGGCGTACTAAAGCGTAGGAGTAATTTTAAATTAGATGTGCAATTCTAAGAATAGACCTAATTATTTCTTTATATCTTCTTTCTTTTATTCAACCGCAACGTCATACCACAGACGCAGGTGAAAATCCATGGAAAGCCAGCGGAATTTTTTTATTTCATGCGGATGAAATAAAACTATTGCAAAGAGATTACACAGGCGATAAAAAAATTGGCAAGCTCTTCGAGAGCTGAGAAAAGAGAAAGACACGGGTCAAACCAGAAAAATAACCCCACAAAACGACAACGACCGTCAGGCCAGGTAAAACAACTTCAGTGAAATTGATTGAAAACACAAATAGAAGTGAATGTAGAAAATATGCCGGACAAAACCTCATCAAAGGTTTCACATTAGAACCCGTTGGTTTCCCCTTGTGGTGATTGCCCAATGAAAGTGTAAGTGAAGAGGAAAAAGTGAAAAACCGAAATAAGCGAAATGCACTTTTACGCAACCACACGTAGTGAATAGTGATAATTTGTGCGCAAGGTGGAGTGGAAGAAAAATTAAACCATTGGAAATCAAGATTACCGGAAAACGAGTGTGAAACAAAGCTAGCGATTTAACTGCCAACAAGTAAATTGTTTGTTTTTTCTCGAATATAAAAATGTATCGTCCGAATTTTTACGAGTCTACGTGTCTCCGATGCAACGAGATCGTCTACCAAGTGGATCGCGTAGGACCGCTGAAAGATTTTACATTTTTCCATTCCGGTTGCTTCAAGTGTAAAAAATGCGGAACCAAGCTGACACTGAAAACTTACTACAACAACCAGCACAATCAGGATGATAAAGAGGTAAGTGTCCAGGATCACGGTGCACGGTGAACGTTATACCTGTTTTTGGAATGACCAAGTGGAAAAACCACTCTTCCGTCAACAGCATTACTGTTTTTTAGAAATGTTTCCAATTGCTGAGTTCCAGTCAATGCAGTTTACTTTTGCTATTATTTTTATATTTTAAACGGTTTCCTAATTACGAACTAACACTAATCGAATTTTGCTCCAAATCGCTCTAATGACAGATCGCTCATAAACCAGCTGTCATTCAGGCGATTTAGAATGGTTTTTACTCTTCAGGACAGCAATAAAAATTTCTCAAAAAATCACGTTTTTCTCAGAAAAATTAACTCTTTCAGCAAATATAATAAGAAAAATAAATATTCGTATACAACTAATCAACCCAATTGCTATTTAGCTATGTTGAACAGTTTTCCGGCGAGGAGTAACCGTTTCCTAGTATAATTCAATATTATACAATTACTTATTGAAAAGCAATGAACAAATTCAAAATCACAATTATTATTTTTTCCATCACTTTTTATTATATTTACAGTGCTTTGTCGATTTTATCAACATTTGTTTTTCTCATTACCTGCCATTTCACGCTCGGTTGTCTCACACTTTCCATTTTAATTTTATCACGCTTCTTCAAAGAAAAGGCCCCCTAAGGAAAATGATTCTTTAGTAGAACCTGGTGGCAAATATTGTTATGGTTTCTTCATAGAATCAATGAGATTGTTTTCAGCAAGATATGGAAACTGTCAGTACTTTCAAACTGTTATTTTACATGTAGTAGTGAAGTTTTGAAACTAACATCAAAATGACGTTTACCAAACAGTGCGGGTGAAACCGGCACCCCTTGGGGGTAACACCAGCACCTAAGTTTGTCCATGAATTTACTGGAATTAACTGAACCAATTTGAACTAGGAGACTTCCGAATGAGAGATATTACATTTCTGTACGTTACTGTTGAATTTGGTTGTTGTCGGTTAGCGTTACTGTTGAATTTGGTTGTTGTCGGTTCTGAACATATTGCCGGAACAAGTTCCGGTGAACATAATGTGTAAACAATGAAAAAAAAAATGAAACTCGGCAGCCTATCATGCGGATTTTCAAGTCACATTTGAACTTAATAAATTGATTCATCGAAGCCAAGACCACATGGACCACCTCGGAGCACGTTCAGATACCGCCGGGGAAGCGATCAGTTTTGTAACTTGTGCATTCAGTACATTCGACACCTCTGATAATACTTGGATTCATTCAATAATCATAGAATAGCTTGAGTTCATAGTTCTAGGTCGATTTATCAATTTATTTAGCAGCGAGGCATCGGTAAAAGATGAAAAATATTGATCAGTAACATTCAACTAAGATCAAACCATATCGGGCTTAGCTCACTCACTGGGTGACGGTCTTACCCCAACATTACACATTTTTAAAAAAAGAGTATTTCTACTAATTTATCGCTTCAATTTACTTCAGATCGAATTCCTGTGATTGCTCACAATACAGGCAACAAATTGTAGAGCAACCAAAAAATATTTCGATCTTTTCGCAGAAATAAAAGCTTAACATGAATAAAAACTTACAAAAATTACATCATTTTACGCATCAGCTGCAGTAGCGTGTGTTTTGTCTATTATTTTGACGTTTGACGTTTCATGGTGGGTTCGATGTGTCTTAAAATGTCTAAAACATTAAATACTAATACTTCACATACTCCAAAACACAGTTAATTAGCGTTTTCTAGTAAAATTCTAGGGGTGACGGTCTTACCCTCAGTGCCGGGCTTACCCCCAATACCCCTAATAGAGTTTCAGTTGCAGAAAGTTCATTGAAAACAGCAAAACCGGAGCAAGACTACTGATCTTGTAAGCATCTTGTACATGGTGCTTTTGATACGAGGGCGAAGTTTCCAGCTATAATACGTCTGCGGATTTCTCTATTGTAATTGTTGTCCGACGTTACCAATGATTCGAGGTACACGCATTCGTCAACCACCTCGAACTCATCTCCACTACTGCCTCTGTGAACCCTAACGCGCTCGGTTCCCCTTGCTAGCAGATACTTGGTCTTCAACGCATTTACCTGCAATCCAACCTTTTTTGCTTCACGTTTCAGTTTCGTGTACTATTGAGCAACCACCTTGAACCTCCTTCCGACAAGGTCCACGTCGTCAGCGAGGCAGATGAACTGGCTGGATTTATTAAAGATCGTGCCTCGCATGTTAAAGGCCGCATGTTTCATAACCGTCGCCTTGTTAAACAACATTGCGAAATCTTCACACAGTACACACTGTACACCATCCATCGTGACCTTGATCAGCCGTGTTAGTTTCGCAGGGAAACCATTTTCGTCCATAACTTTCCTTAGCTCTACACGGTCGATATTGTCGCCCTAAAATCGATAAATAGGTGGTGCGTGGTGACTTGGTATTCGTGATATTTTTGCAGGAACTATTTGCTCCGTTGTCGATCGCTCATCCACAAAACCTGCTTGATAACTTCCCACAAACCTTCTTGCTAGGGGCGAGAGACGACGAAGGATGATCCGGGAGAGCACTTTGTTGGCTGCGTTTAGAATCGTGATTGCTTGGTAGTTCTCATATTCCATGTCGCCCTTCTTGTATATTGGGCATATTGCTTTCTCCTTCCGCTCCTCCGGTAGCTGTTCTGTATCTAACAGCTGATCAACTACAACTGATACAGGCAGAAGGCCAACCTCCGGGCCTAGCCTGAGAGGCTCCGCTGCGATGTCATCCTCTCCAGCTGATTTGTTGTTCTTGAGATGCTTGATAGCATCCTTTGAAAATGTATGCATAAAAGTACCTTACTTTACTCAAAATATCATTATTTGAAAAAACACAATTTCTATCATATCGTTAAATTCACGTTTTTTCACCGTAACAAAATTGAAAGAGCACTGTATTTAAAAACTACATCTCTCATTTTATTGCAAAACATTTTTACTAAATGTCCAATTTTCACGAAATTTGTAGTATACTTCGACGACTATTGATGCATGTTGTTGTTTCCTGGAGCATCACAGTTTCAAGATGAATGGGGTTATTTTAAGTTGGTCCGACAAGGTTAAGTACTTGGGACTAATTTATGATAAAAAACTTATTTTCAAAGAGCACATTGAGAGTATACAAGCCAAGTGCATCAAATATACTTACTTACTTTACTTTACTTTTATGGCGACAGATCATTAAGATCCTATGCCGAATCCAGAATACGTCTCCACAAAGCTCGGTCTTGGGTTGCTACTCTCCAGTCTCCCCTTACACCCGCCGCTCTGGCATCCTCGTCGACAGCACACATCCAGCGCGCGCGCGGTGTGCCTCGAAGTCGTCGGCCTCTATCCGGTTCTCTACTAAATATTATCTTTGCCGGTCGCTTATCCGCCATCCGTGCTACATGGCCAGCCCACTGTAACCTGCCGTGTTTCATCAGCTTGACAATATAAGCGTGTTTGTATACTTCGTACAGCTCGTGATTCATGCGCCTGCGTCACACCCCGTTCTCTAGTTTGCCTCCGAGTATTGATCGCAGGATTCTACGCTCGAAGACCCCAAGCGCTCGTCATCTCCACCGCAGCACCAACACCCGTAGAACTACCACGCTCTCTGCCAGCCACCATGTACTTCGTTTTGGCAGTGTTTATGGTGAGTCCAGTTCTCGCAGCTTTCCTTTTGAGAGCCGTAAAGGCCTCCTCAACTGCTCTACGGTTAACACCAATTATATCAATGTCGTCCGCAAAGCCCAGAAGCATGTGAGACTTAGTGATGATGGTGCCGCTCCTCTGCACATCTGCCCTTCGTATTGCACCTTCCAAAACTATGTTGAACAGCAAGTTCGAGAGCCCGTCACCTTGCTTCAGACCATCTAACGTCACAAACGCGTCCGAAAATTCGCCCGCTGTCCTGACGCATGATGTGAAACCGTCGAGCGTCGCACGTATCAGTTTAATCAGTTTAGTTGGGAAACCATGTTCTAGCATTATTTGCCACAGCTCGTTGCGTTTCACTGTATCGTACGCCGCTCGAAAGTCTATAAACAGATGATGTGTCTGCAGGTTGTGTTCTCGAAACTTGTCGAGGATCTGTCTCAAGGTGAACATCTGGTCCGTTGTAGATCGCCCCACTCGAAAACCGCATTGGTATTCTCCAACAAAGGCTTCCTGCAACGGCCTCAGTCGTTGGAACAGGATACGGGAGAAAATTTTGTAAGCGGAATTGAGGAGGGTTATGCCTCGATAATTACTACACTCGAGTCTATGTCCCTTCTTGTAGATAGGGCATATGAGTCCTTCCAACCAGTCCGTAGGTAGTTGTTCCTCAGACCATACCCTTAGGATAATCTGGTGAATTGCACTACACAGCCGCTCGCTCCCAACTTTGAAAAGTTCGGCCGGTAAGCCGTCCTTCCCAGCGGCTTTGTTGTTTTTTAGCTCTTTGCAAGCATTCTTCACCTCGTCCAATGTTAGTGGGTCCACAGCTTGTCCGTCCTCCCCAATTTCTATCCTGTTCCCCTCGACGACTCTCCTCCCTTCCTCGCCGTTCAACACCACTTCGAAATGTTGCTTCCAACGCCTGGCCACCTGCGATTTATCGGTAATCAGGTTCCCCTCCCTGTCATTGCACATGGCAGGTACTGGCACGTTCCGGTTCCTGATTCCGTTGGTCGTTCTATAGAAGCTCCTCGTGTCGTGCCTGGTGAAGCAATTCTCCGCCTCCGCGAGAACGCGATCGTAGTGCTCACGTTTCTTACGGCGATGGAGCCTCTTTTCGGCAACTCTTGCCTCCCGGTATTTCTACCGCATCTGACGCGTTACACGATTAGCTGCTGCTAACGTGTTGGCGTAGGCTCGATTCTTCTCCTTTGTCACCTCTAGGCACTCAGCATCAAACCACCCACTACGCGTGGTTCCCGTTGTCATGCCTATCACCTCTCGCGCTGTTTCGCTGACCGCATCATGGATGTGCTTCCACTGCTCGTTCAGGTCCTCTCCAGCTGGTCCACCGATCCGTCTATCAACTTTCCGAGTATACTCTGCAGCAACTCCTTCCGCTGATAACCTCTGGATGTCCAGATGTATCTTCCTCGCCGATCTCGATTTAAATACATTGGACAACCGGGCGCGAATCTTGCCTACCACGAGATAGTGATCCGAGTCGATGTTTGGCCCTCGAAAGGACCGCACATCTATGACGTCTGAGAAGTGCCGGCTGCGATCAGCATGTGGTCGATCTGGGAGCAGGCCTCTCCATTGGGGTGTCTCCAGGTGTGTTTCCGAATATTCAGACGTGCAAAATTGGTGCTACAGATGGCCATTCCCCTGGCCGCGGCGAAGTTCACTAGCCTCAAGCCGTTGTCGTTGATGGTAGAGTGAAGGCTTTCCCTACCAATAACGGGACGAAAGAACTCCTCTCGTCCGACTTGTGCGTTCGTATCTCCGATGACGATCTTTATATCGTGTTGTGGGCACTCTCCATACGTTTTCTCGAGGAGCTCATAAAACTCCTCCTTTACGTCATCGGTTTTATCGTTTGTCGGCGCGTACACGTTGATAAGACTGTAATTGAAGAATCTGCCCTTGATCCTCAATACGCATAGACGGTCATTAATAGGCCTCCACCTAATAACACGCTTCATTTGGTTTCCAAGTAGTACGAAACCGACGCCCCGTTCCGCTCTATCGCCGCCACTGTAGTAGATGTGATACTTGAAAGAAGTGCCCGCGGTCGGATCGACCGCCCGGAATTCACGTTCCCCGGTTTTAGGCCACCGCACCTCTTGTATGGCTGCTACCTCCACTTTTGCCTTCCGTAGCTCTCTGGCCAAGATGCCCACGCGTGCCGGTTCGAGCAAAGTCCTAACATTCCAAGTACCAAGCTTCCAATCGTTGTCCCTTTTCGTTTGCCTAGGTCTATACCGATTGTTCCGATTCGTATCATTCTCTGGATTGTTCGTAGTATGTTTATTTTCAGCATGCTGCCTTACTAGGGCTGCGATGCCTAGTCTCGCGACGGGGCTGCCGTCTTGGGTGTAGCTGGCGAGACACCGCATTTCATAGTTCAGCCGTCCGCTCCGGATCAGTCGCTGTTTGAGCCGCCCCTGACCTGGAGAACAAACGCTCAGGCAAGCTGCTCTCCAAGGAGAACAACTCCCCCTTCCCTGTCAGCATACGACCAAGTTCCCACCGGTTAACCGATCTTCCCTTGGTTGCTCGTATCCCAGTCGGTACCACGTGGAGGTAGGGATAGGAGTTGCTGGACATTATGCTATGGACCACACTGGGGTCTATTTTATGCCAACTAGTACGGGTGTACTGCTGGTACGCATTTCCCAGCCGTTTACCAACCGCATCAAATATACGAGATGTTTATATCCTCTCATTAACAGGAATTCTAAACTTTGTTTAAAGAACAAACTTTTGATTTACAAACAAATTTTTAGACCAGCAATGCTTTATGCTGTACCGATCTGGTCAAGTTGCTGTTCAACAAGGAAGAAAACGCTCCAAAGGATTCAGAATAAAATTCTGAAAATGATTTTGAAGCGTCCTCCTTGGTTTGGTACACTCGAATTACATAGACTTACTGGTGTTGAACCCTTAGAAGCTATGTGAAATAAAATTATTGACAATTTTCGACAAAAATCGTTGCAATCCTCAATTGCTACGATAAGCTCTCTTTATAGCCAATAAGTTAGCAATTAAGTTAGTTGTAAGTTTACTTTCCCTTTTCTGACAAGTAGCTTTAAATCCCTACGAATGATAAGTCCTAATTGCGAAAGCAAACAAATCCTAACAATTAAAATTACAAATTTCTAATAGTGTTGAGAAGTCACCATTTGTGATTGGACACACATACTTATTATTTACTAATATTTATCATAAATACTTAAGCTACTAACAAATCCCCCCCTTTTAAAAAAAAAAAAAAGATAGTACACCCATCGGGTTTATGCCAGACATTAGTGTGGCTGGCTTATCGTGATCAGTGCTGTTAAAAGTCATTTTCCCCAGCAAAATTCTTCGAAAATTACAGTCAATCATTTTCAATTTTCACTTCCAATGATCGCAGCACTCTTTCAGATACACTAGATTTTCGTCCTAGTTACGTGCTGTTATACTCAGATGAAATAGATCGCGCGCATCGTTCACGGTTACGGAATAACATTTGACGACAAACCACAGAACAGATATGCAACTTCGAACAAAACTCTGCAGCAAATCGGTACCCAAGCTTTCGCATTCATTTTTTGCTGTTCCATCCTACATTGATTTTACAGTGCATCGTTCGAACAGTTCGCTCCAATAGTTTGAACATGTACCAAAAAACTATTTTTTTTTTTTTTTTTGCTTTAATGACCAGGCAAAAAGGTGATCTTGAATAGTTGAATCTATCAAAATCAAGTTAAGACAGGATCGCATTCAAGAGATCTTTAAAGTGGAAATTCAGTAACAATTCACAATCAACGTCAATGAAACAAATTAAACTAAAAATCTTTCAACCATTCAAACATTGTCTAACAAATTTTCTTGGATCGTACACCTCACGAATGCTAAAACTATTTTAGCCTGTTAGTTGAATATTTTCGTTGGACTTGGAAACCGAATTTCTCGATCAACGACAATATTTATTTCTCGTACCGTTTTTTTATACCTAACATTGCTAGAAATGCATATCAGACGCGCTGTACAAGCACTGCTTACTTCATTAGGTACAATGTAAAAATTGATTGTCGTTAGTCAAGATATTCAGTTTTCAACTTGGGCAACAATGAAATTCATTAAAAACATATCTACATTAAAACCGTTGCACGTATGCGGGTGGTACTGTACGTTTATCATGAAAAGGCACCCTCGCTATACCAGTACCGGGGAGAACAAAGGATTCTCTCGATGAAAAAGCGGCGAGAGCTCATACAGTCCTTTTGTTGAATGAATGGAATATAAGCGTAATGAAATTTCGAGTGTAAAATGCATGCTCTCCATCGCTAGATGTCGATACTTAAAATAAAGAGATTTCGCCTCGTTTTTGGTTATTCAGTTGAACAGATGTGCGACAAACCCAACCAAATGATCTTCACTTCAAAGCGAAAAAGAAAAACAAACAGTCCACTCAACCAAATAAACCTCACCGAAACACTTTTTCACTGACACTGACCGATGCCTTGACAATCTTCGTTAACTGATAAACTGATTCTGTTGTCTTGCTTCCATCGCATGAAATATAATTAGGTGTTTTGACAGTTCTTTTCCATGCAAAAAGCGGGAAGGGAGAACTCTGAAAGGATTGTAAAAAAATAACGTTTATGGATGCTTTTTTTCACTTTCACTCAAGAGTGTCAACAAATATCAACCCTGATCGTGATAAAGGCCATTGAAAGACAGCGGGACACACTACAGAGAGTGGTTTCGCTGTCATAGGAGCTCAATGTCATAAACAAGTTTGCGTCAAGTCGCAGCAACATCTCACAGGACCTACGTTATGTTTGTACGAGCTACGTTATGTTTCGGACGTCCATGAATGGGAGGATGAAGAAGCACGACAATTTCGCGGTTCAAGTTGAAGCGATGGAAAATGACTGCCAGCAACGCAGTTTCCTGGCAAGGCCAACTAGGAAACCCACCAATGTAAGAAACCCATATATAATGGAATAATTTTTCAGTTGCTGGCTAATGGAACCAATTAATAATTTCTTCATAATTGATTTGTTCGGACTCAAATTGACTAAAAACTATCATTCGCTGAATCTGTTTCGTGAATGATTAGAAGCAGCAGCAGCCATCAGCCACATGACTGAGATTCTTCTTTTGTTGGATCATTCACTTATTATTGACTGCTATTATGAATTCTGACGAATAAACAAAGTTATTAAAACTGTGAGCTCAGTAATGCTTTATTATTACACTACATTACTATACTTTAATAGTATTTTAGATGCTTAACTTTTCCAAAAACACTGAAGAGCTAGGATTAGGGATACCATCCGTCCTGATTTAGCAGGACATGTCCTGATTTTGAGACCCGTTTAGAGCGTCCTGATTTTTTCTGAGTGATGCCGGATGTTCAGAACTGTTGAAGATTGTTCAGTACCTTTACTTTGATTCCGGAACGAAACGGGCTCATTTTGAACTGTTTTTTTCTTTTTTGGTTGTTTTTTTACGAGAGAAATTGTCTAGTCGTTACAACCCTCAACTATCTGACTTTAAGGTCCTAAAGCTATCCAGCTTTTTACGCATCATAATGGCGGTCGCTATAATGCGTGTTCGTGATATGCGAACCACTCTGCTTACGTCAGTTTTGGGATTAATTAAGATTAATTAAAAGTTTTAGGACCTAATTTTAAACAGTTTACAAATGCTGCATTTTTTTAGGTATCTACCAACGCCTAATGGTACAAAGTTGCAAAATTGGATCGTCCGAGAAATACTTTCGATAAATAAATGAGTGTGTTGGCGTATTTTGAAGTGCAATCTCAAATTACGTGTTTTATTTATTGATACATAAAAAAAGAAAACACATATCAATTTTGAACCGGAAAAAGTTGTCCTGATTTTTAACCCCGACCAAATGGTAACTCTAGCTAGGATGTCCCTAAAAAGCTATAGCTGTTTAAAGTTGAGTATGTTGAACTAAATGCTGAAAATCATTTATTTCTGCCAATGCTACCAGTGTACCGGCATCAGTAGGATTTCCATCAGAAGTAACCTGTCGTATCTAGTTTACACACTCAGTTGGATGTTGGATTAAGCGAACAAATGTAGGACACTATGTGACACTATTCTAGACATACATGTTGCAGAGGTTACTTTTGATGGAAATCTGACTGACGCCGGTATACTGATAGTGTTGGCAGAAAAACGGGTTTTCAGCATTTATTCCGACATACTGAACTTTGGAGAGCTGTAGTTTCTTTTATGGCCATTCTAGCTCTTCTGTATCTTTGGCAGAATTGTTAAACATCTGAAATACTATACTTTAACGTAATATAGTGCATTACTAAAACACTAATGAGTTCTCTAGAAAGGGGAATGCAAACTACAACATTTTAAATGAATCATCTTTATCGAAGACGCGTTGATTCTGTCTCGAAGCTTAAGCGAGATTTTTGTATTTTGACCAATCTTGGCCAAGAATGTGATCCTTTTCTTGCAAAAGAAGGTGCATCATGTCAATTTTTGAGATACCTATTCCAGTATTGGGTAATGGGGCAAAATTGGCACGTTGCTGACGTTTTTAAGAGGATCAGATACCTACCAATCGATTTTTGATACTGTTTTCCTATATACAAGGCAGATTTTAACTTTCACATTAAGGTATTAGCGAATTCATTAATGCTCTACATGCTTGATATTATTTTGCTCTGTGAAATTTATTAACACCATGCCAAAACTGTTTTTGTAGAACCGCCGTTAAGAAGTCCGTTTTTGTCCAATTTAAGGTTTGTTTTTTTAAAGGATGGGTACGAAAATGCTAATATGTGGACAAACTCTTAGAGTTTTGATATTTGGCTTTAAAACGGCGTCAAAATCATTGAAAATTTTCGTTTTCTCAAAACCAAAATAATGCCATTGTTGCCCCTTAAGTTGAAATATATCTAAACTAGAGGAAATTCAGTTTTGCATCAAATTTCATAAAAAAATCATGTAAGGAAGAAAAAAATCAAGTTTTGCGAACTGTGTAAGAGAAAAAGTCAGTGTAAACTGTGTAATCGAGGAAAGCTGTCAATCAATAGAAACGTCTTTGATTCATCAATCTGTTGAGATGATCTTCAAGTGTATCGAACGATGTTAATTGAATGCAAATTTTTATAGCAATTGAATTTGAGTTTTGATGGCAAACGATGCCAAATTCTATTAACTTACATCCCACAAAGGCCCGTTTCAAATTTACAAAAAGTCCAGAGTTATAAGCAGATGTGCCTCAAAAAAATCCAGAGTTTTAAGCAGATGTGCTTTAAAAGCTCAAATACAAAATATCCTGAAAAGATGAAAAAATGAGGTTTCATCTCGCACACTATGGTCATAATATGCACATGATAAATTCAAATAGATTTAATGAGAATTTGGGAACCAAAAAAAAGAATTTTTAACACCAATTTCTAAACACGCTTTTCTCAGAACTAACTAACAGAACAAACACGTTTTTCTCAGAACTAACAAGTTGTGCCAATCTTAAACACAAGTGTTTTTGGAGGCAACAAAGTCGATGAGTCTGATGCCATCTCGTTCGTTCTCGGTGATCAGTCGCCCCACCTAAAGAATAGGCGTTGGTTCAAGCCGTCCCTAATATGGAGGACAGATGCACGAGTAAGCTGCACTCTCCGACAAATGGAATTCTCTTCATACAACCAGGGTCATATCGATGTTGATTACCCAGCCACAGTTGACACCAAGTTGAGGTAGGAATAGGATTTATTAAACATAAGGCCAAAGACCACAATGTTGATCCTGCAATACGCGAAGTACTATTGTCCTGCCTTCACCTACCATTTATGTAGGTACACTATCCACCATAAGTTTGGAGTCGCTTCCCTGAGTATTGTAACACTCGTATTTCCGATGACCTAGAAAGTTGCGGTCTTCAGTAAACTTGCTCTGCAGATCAAGGGCTTCTGAATGATGGACTGTTTGGTGGTAAATTCCCCCGCTACGTGACGCTAGTGAGCATGATATGATAATCGTCGTATTTTGACATGTACGATTGTGACCTCCTAAAAAGTTGAGGTTTTCAGCAAACTTGTTCAGGAGGTCAATGTTTTATTAATGGCGGATAGTTTGTTTATTGCATTACTTGCATTGTTGCATTCAAGAAATTTTTGAATGATAGATGCTAAGACTGCCCGTATTAGGTGATTTTTGATCATTTTAAACTGTTTCCAGACACCGAAAGTTGCCAGTCGAGGCTTTAAAATGACGGCCTGGATCATGTTCTGGCCTTTGTGAACTATCCCGATTACGGAAATACCTATATGGGGAGGCATTTGGTTATTTCAGATTGTTTCTCAGACACCGGGAATCACCATCTTGAGTTCCAAAATGACGTCTGAAGTAGAAAATACTCAAAACATCATGCACGATAGTACCACGTTGCAAAAGAAACTATTTGTTAACCAGAACTCTTTGATCGTCTAAACAACTTTGCTGAAGATAATAACTTTCTAAGTGATCGGAGAGATTAATTAAATTTAAAATATTAAAAACTACATGCACACTAGCGTCACGGTGCAGCCGAATTTCGAAAGTTGCCTCAATCAAAAGCCTCCTGACCTCCTGCACATTTTTACTGCGGATTGCAACTTTCTAAGTGATGGATTTTTCAAATAAGTTAAGTTCAAAATACTCAAAACTACATGTACACTAGCGCCACTTACGGCCTAATATCGAGCCATACCGTCCGCCGACCACAAACCCTTGACCTCGTGAACAACTTTGCTGAAGACCACCGCTCTCTAGGTTGTCGGAATCACGAAATAGTTACACAAATCTGCCCCTTTTAGGTAATGCCAAACTTGTCCGGGTTCTACAATATTTAAACTGAGCATTGCAATACTCATTGAAGCGATTAAAACTGTATGGCATATGGTAGAGTATATTTGTATGTGTATTCAAACATGCACACATACATTCCCGCATGTTACATATACGTTATATTTGATTATTTTACATTACTATTTGAAAAATATAATTCAAAGCAAAAAGTTTCATACCACTTATTACCAATTTTAATTTAAATTTCAACCATAAGTTTTACCATGTTCAATTGGTTTTGTTCTATTGCAGGTTTATTGCTGTTCCCATGTACCGAAAAGTGGTCCAGGACATTTTGATCAAACATCCGTTGGTATAAGGCAAGCACTAAACGTACCTAAGAGCACTAACTACGTCAACGAACAGATACGAGGTCATCGAAACGATAGTATTGACGGTGAGTGTTACACTGTTTATTGGACACGATACATGTTTCCTTCCTTGTAACAAGCAATAAAACAGTAAATGAAAGAAAGCCGGGGTACCGACCATAACCTACCTTGACTTCATTAAGGTACAGACCGAAATCACTCTAGTACACTATCATGCCCACTGCTGTGCTACAGTATTCGCTGATTACCATTTACAACAGACAGAGACGTAATGAAGTGGGTAGGTTAATGAATTCATAAATCTATCATATTTTCGAAGCACATCACCAATTCATTTCTTAAATGTTTGATTTAATTAGCATGTCGTTTGTGTTCACATTTTTGCGTAAGCTGCTTTGGAAACAAATCAAAAATCATTGGTCGAATGATTATGCTCCTGGATAATTTCTTTACAATGAGCGTTTGCATGCCAAATGACCCATCGTCGAATATGGAACATTATCCATTTGAATAAAACTTTGTACACGTGTTTGACTTAGGAAACTTAGTATTTTCACGGGTGGAGACATTGTTCAGACTCATGAGTTATTTTCTGAAAGAACGGAAACATTTCGGCATAGGTTTTATTCAAAGCATTGTAGCTCAGAAACCTTCAGTTGTACAAAAAACCGTCTGAGAATAAATTGTAAAGAACTAAAGGAAAATACTCCGCGAAAAAAAAAACAATTGACCGGAATAAATTAAAAATAAACACTACATTTTGTGACTATTGTCAAATTACATCGAAATAAAGTATTTGACAGTGCTTCTCGCGAATCTACGAATAAGACTATAAAAAACGCGGTTTTGACATGTGCATCTCGAATTGGACACATGCTTTCTTTACAAACCGGTTAATGAGAGCCAAATTAGGGAGATAAACTTAAACGACAAGACAAGTTTTATCTCCTTTATTATGGTCTTAACAAACCTAACTATTACTAACAGAATACAAATCGCCCAAAGTTCCGCACTCAAACGGTGTAACATGAAAGAACTAAACGTTAACCCACATACATACATAACATACATCTTATGTATGTGGTTAACCCTTCTAAAACAGTCTTTCAAAATAGTTATAATCCCATTTACAAGAAAGAGGAAATATATTATTGCAACACTCAAGTTGGGAGAACACAGTTGGAGCTATCTCAGTAAACTAAGTACCTAAATTTCATGCTTGAACATAAGCTCAATTGGAACGACCATCTGGAGTCTGCATCTCAAAAGCAAACAACGCTCTTTGGGCTTGCAGCAATACATTTAGCCTAAAATGGGGATTCAAACCGAGGATGATTCATTGAGTATACTCGGCAATAGTCAGACCCAGAGTGACGTACGCTTCGTTAGTGCGCGGGCCTAAAACTACACTAATAACAGCTCAGAAAAAGCTAGATGAACTACAATGTTTGGCATGTTTATTAACAACTGGAGCGATGGTCATCCAAAGCCTAAGAAGCTATTTGATATCTTCTTCCCTTACATCAATATATACAACTCGAAATGGAAAAAGGTGCCCTCAGGCTCAAACGTGATAAACTTTTTCAGGAAGAGGATTTGATACGATATTTACGAATTTTCAAAGATTTTCAACTGAGCACCCTTGTCACAATGAATGATCTTTAAGACTATTTTCAATGTTTCTTCCGAAATGGTTGAATCCAATCGCAGCGCATGAGAAGACGAAGGTCCCAAAACTCGTCACTTTCATTTCACTTAGATGGCTCTGAAATGGTTGAATTTACAAGCACTGGGATTACTGAACCAAGGATCAATATATCAATTCCAATAGGACGGTAGCCCACAGCTTTTGAAATAATCTATAGTTAATCTATAGTGTACAGATTGCCAGGTCACGGTGATATAGAAGGAAATGAAAACGGCCGATCTCTTACCAAATGTTGGTTCTTCAACTACACTCGTCGAGCCGGAGCCATTCTGTGGGGTATCTACATCCTGTTTGACATCATCTGCAGAGCTCAGAGGCTGGGAAACAAGGGTGATTGACGCCAACTGAAGGGCTTCCTCCAAAGCAAGACAATCTAAACTGTTCATTACACCATGTAATAGAATTACATGCAATCTACTCAATATGAATAAAGCTGATCTGAGTACATTAACTGGCCTACTGGCTGGACACCGTCCGAGTAGGTATCCCTTTGAATATATAGGTAAACTTACTAATGACTGATGGCAATAATGCGAAACATGACAAAGTTTCATATCACAAAGACCCCTCTGCCCCTGTTTAAATAGTTGACGTAAGAACCAAAATGACCAGAATGCACTTTTTCGTTGATTCAGTTTCCTTTCTCTAAGATACATACACTACAAACGAAAAGAAAACTATTTTGTTCTGAAACTTTTGAGAAATATTGGAAAAACGTTTTGGCGTAACTGCCTATTGGTTGCAAAACTGGCGTCACTCCATACAAGTTGCAATTGTCTAAGTTAAAATTGTTTCATTCGACTAATAATCCATGGGAAGGGGAAAAGAGGATAGGGGAATTGAATTCATGTATTGTATATTGATATTTTTACAAACCCTCAGGCTCAGGAAGGTCCAAAGTGACCGTGTCCTTTCCCCCTAGTAGTGGATATTTGCATTAAATGAAACAATTAAAACGAGTGTGTATACCTCGGTGGGTAAAATTTATCGATTTGCAAGAACGTTTTTTGGTTCTACTGGCCCCGAAACAATCCTGAATCTACCGGAAGTGGATTGTAGATAGCTCTGTAGGCAGAAACATACGAAAAAGGAGGTTTCCTTATACTGATTCTCGGACAAATTTGATATGTTATGCGCCAATCAGAGACACGAGCAATTCATATCAGGCAGATTTAGCATTGTCTGGGGGCCCAAATTGAACCAAAAAAAAATCTGTCCTGGCTCTGTGCTGTCAAGTTTTCATTTTTCCATGTAGCGATTATCCACCTTGGTGTAAATGTGAGTTTTTATGCGTGTGTTTGTTTGTTTATGTGTGTGTGTGTGTGTATGTGTGTGTGTGTTCGTATGTGTGTTTGTGTGTGTCTATCTCCCGGACAATAACTGACGTTTGACTGATACACGATTGATGAAACTGAATCAACTGCGTGGCAGAGTCGGAAGTAGTCGAGTTTTTACGCCAGGCTATGCGAACAATCTGCGAGAAAAATGTTTGTTTATTCGCATAAACTTGCGTAGTGGTTTTTCTCGCAATGATGGTGTTGGTAGATACGTCAACTATGTAAACAGGGGCAGCGCCTTTCAAGATTCACAAAAATTGCAGAGTTGTCAGTAGTTGTACTCAAATCCAAATATCCAAATAAAGATGGAATATCGAGACTCCAACTTGCTAATGATATGCACATAGGGAAACAATGGGACAGGGCGGGCAAGATGAAGCATTGCTTATTTCTATACAAGCAAAGCCTTGGTCACAGACAGACGTCCATGCAAAAACAAAATTGATCGAAAATTCTGTGTAAATTTTCAAAAAGAATCGGGTTATAAATCACTTGTAGACTAGCGCCACATGGTGACCTTATCGCTGCATTTTTATTTTCGCTGGTGTACGAGGCTGGCGTTACTGTTAGCGCTATCTGGTTATGAATTGCTAGTACAAAAATCTTTACACATGTTTGGATCTCAGCTTGAACATCTGTCCGCGCCTTGGTGCTACATTCCGTATCGGAACTCGACCTTCTGTTCATTATACACAGACTTCGCAGCGGGGCTAGCGCTACGATCCTTCTGACATCAACAGTCTCTCCCAAGCCGGGACTCGAACATACGACGACTGGCTTGTTAGGACAGCATCGTACCTCGAGATCGGTCAGGAGATATTGCATCAATAACAGCGTTTTTAAAAAAACGACAATATGCAAAACTTTTACCGATCTTTATTTAAATTTGGCTCGAAAAACTAAGTATTTTGCAAGGGTTGAGAAGTTTTTAGACTCAAGCATATACCTATTTACAAATTTTCGGCCATTTGTGGCTTCAACACAGTTCCACCTTAAAAGTTTCCCCTAAGTCTTAAAAATTTTCACAAATGTTATTATGTAACAAGCCACGGCTGTTGCTGCAATATGTTAACTATCAAACAATAAAGGATTATGCCAAAATGCTAAAAAATGTTTATTATCAATAGGCCTACAGCGGCAAATGACACCAAATGGCTTCAACGGAATCCGCGAAGGTAATTCACCACCACAGTCCGATCCAGATTACAAATATGGTCGCTTCGACGCCAGCGCCTTACACATTGCCCACGCACTCAAGCAGACAGAAATCCAAAAGGCATATGACAAACTGCGAGAAAAACCGATCGATTATTATTTGGTAAGTGTATAGACTAGCTGCCATTATACTTTGTTGCAAATCACCATGAGTGAAATTTCCATATCAAAACTCTAGGGTTATTAAACGTGTAGGATTGTTCAGTAGAAATTTATATGAAAATGAAACCGCGGGTTTGAACGGGATTTTCGTACCTGATAATCTCATTCGTTGCTGCGAGGTAGAAGCGATCAAGCAGGCCGCCATAGTTCCGCTGCAAAATTTACTTTTGTTTACGCATCGCTAACGATTTGATTACTAGAGCATGGATGACTCAATCTCTATACCTATTTTTTCATACAAAAGCATCTTAAGCTAGTTACTGTAGCAACGTTATATAAAAACGCTCGTTGACCACCATCTGAACGGTTTTATTATTATAGTACCATAGAGCAGCTTTGTTGTATACCAACTAACAACCTCTCACACAGTCAAATTTCTTTACCTGATAACTTCATAAAAGAACTGCAACGGCTTCAACAATTATAAGTTTTGTTCAAACTTCTAAGATATTGAATAGTAGGGTAGAGCGGGGCTAGTTGGTTACGGGGCAAGTTGGTCAATAATCTACGTATCTAAAAAATCGTATTATATGGGTGATACGTAGTAGATAACCAGAGAAACTAAATGACAAAATGAAGTACAGTTTTAATTAGAACGTATAATGAATACAGGTTGCTGCCAAAATGGCCATCAATTCTACTCGGTTTTCATGTTGAAATTTTTTGTCTAAACAAAGCCAGCCAAATTGAAATGAACATGGCTCAACGTATTATGAAAGTCATTTTCGTTAGTTGTGTAACTCAGGTATCGTAAGTTGTGTAGTTGTGTAGTTAAGTTGTGTAAAGCAAACTTTCGCCAAAATTTTATTTCATAAATTTCGAGTAATTTACATATTTAATACATGAGGGGCTAGTTGGTCACATACTAGCGGGGCTGGTTGGTCATATGCACATCATAAATGAATGCAAGTAACCAAGTGAATGCAATTTCAGGAACAGTGCATTTCGTGACGCAAACTTAATCCAAGCGAAAACAGCGTTTGCTTTGTTTAGCAAAACCAATTTTTTTTTTTTTTCTTCACATAACATTTATTTGACACGGCACAAATACAATTTAATGTTTAACGGCGCCAATTATATCTGATGACTTAAAAACTAAAGCAAATTTTTTATCCTCGCTGCCGACTACGAGCTGAAATTAAGTCTAACTTAAAACTAGCATGGGATTTCCAATCAGTGTTTTGTTGTTCAATGGTCGTCTGATAATCGTCGAATGGCATGTATGGATTCGTTCTGCTGAGCCACGATGTCGTGAGTTGGGACAGAGGCTCGTAGTCCTTGGGTCCTGGTTCTATTGTGCGGGGTCTGGTTGCTGGTTTTGTGCTTAAGGTTCAAACGTGTTCTTGTCGTTTTGTTGGGTGTAGACGGAGGGGAACGGGACTAGACTGGGGCATGGATGGATTTCAGGAAAACGTATATAAGGGACATGTAGGATAGGTCACGGCTCGCCAAGACATCACGAACAGGAACAGCCGGCTGTCTACCCTCGGCCTGCAGGGAAGCTATCAATTTAGACCTGGCGTCACGGTGTACAGGGCATGACCAAACCACATGCTCTATGTCGTGATAACCTTCACCACAGGCACAGATACCACTTTCCCCGAGCCCAACACGACGGAGGAGCGCGTCAAATCTATAGTGATTGGACATAAGCCGGGACATCACGCAAATGAAATCCCGACCTACATCCAACCCCTTGAACCACGGGTTCGTCGATACTTTGGGGATTATGGAATATAACCACCTTCCCAATTCCCCTCTGGTCCAAGCATTTTGCCAACTGATGATCGTATTCTGACGTACAAGTGCGAAAAATTCATTAAAGGCAATTGGTCTTTCATAAATATCACCGTTTGTTGCGCCCACCTTAGCCAAAGAGTCCGCTTTCTCATTACCCGGTATCGAGCAGTGAGAAGGGACCCACGCTAAGGTAATCTGAGTAGATTTTTCGGATAAAGCACTCAGATGTTCCCGTATTTTCCCCAGGAAATACGGAGAGTGCTTAACATCTTTCATCGATCGGAGAGCCTCAATGGAACTGAGACTGTCCGTAAAGATGAAATAATGGTCCGTGGGCATTTTTTCGATAATCCCTAGGGTGTACTGAATTGCAGCTAATTCTGCGACGTAAACAGAAGCAGGATTATCGAGCTTATGGGAGACGGTTAAATTGTTATTGAAGATACCGAAGCCAGTGGACCCATCAAGAAGTGATCCGTCAGTGTAGTACATATTGTCGCAGTTGATGTTTCGATATTTATTGGAAAAAATTTTAGGGATCTGCTGCACGCGTAAATGATCCGGGATTCCACGAGTTTCTTGTATCATGGATGTATCGAAAAACACAGTAGAATCAGAAGTATTTGATAAGTCGACACGATTTGGAATATTCGAAGAAGGGTTAATATTTTGGGACATGTGATTGAAATACAATGTCATAAAACGGGTTTGAGAATTAAGTTCGATTAACCTTTCAAAATTTTCAATCACGGGACGGTTCAAGACCTCACATTTGATTAGAATACGAGAAGACAGGCTCCAGAAGCGGTTTTTCAATGGTAGTACTCCAGCTAAAACCTCCAAACTCATCGTATGGGTCGACTGCATGCAACCTAAGGCGATACGCAAACAACGATATTGTATTCGCTCCAGTTTGATCAAATGTGTGTTTGCTGCGGAGCGGAAGCAGAAACACCCGTATTCAATAACAGACAATATCGTTGTTTGGTAAAGCCTTATAAGGTCTCCTGGATGGGCTCCCCACCATTGTCCGGTTATTGTACGAAGAAAATTCACTCTTTGTTGACATTTTTTCATCAGATACCTCACGTGACAACCCCAGGTGCCTTTAGAGTCGAACCAGACACCAAGATATTTGTGTACCAAAACCTGAGAAATCGTTTTACCCATTAATTGTGTTTGAAGCTGAGCAGGTTCATGCTTCCTAGAAAAAACTACTATCTCAGTCTTCTCCGGAGAGAATTCGATACCTAGCTGTAAAGCCCAAGCAGACAAATTGTCCAAGGTATCTTGCAATGGTCCTTGCAAATCGGCAGCTTTGGCTCCTGTAACAGAGATTACACTGTCGTCTGCAAGTTGTCTTATCGTGCATGAATTTGCCAGACATTTGTCGATGTCATTTACATAAAAGTTGTAAAGAAGGGGGCTTAAACATGAGCCCTGGGGAAGACCCATGTAGCTAATGCGAAAAGTTGCCAAATCGCCATGCGTAAAATGCATGTGCTTTTCGGACAACAAATTGTGCAAAAAATTGTTCAAAATTGGAGAAAATCCTTGTCGGTGAAGTTTACCCGAAAGAATGTCAATAGAAACGGAATCAAAAGCCCCCTTAATGTCCAAGAACGCAGACGCCATTTGTTCTTTGCGAGCATACGCCAGCTGAATATCTGTTGAAAGCAACGCAAGACAATCATTCGTCCCTTTGGCACGGCGGAAGCCAAATTGAGTATCTGATAGTAGACCATTTGATTCGACCCAATGGTCTAAACGACGGAGTATCATTTTTTCCATCAATTTCCGGATACAGGATAGCATTGCAATCGGCCTATAAGAGTTGTGATTAGAAGCTGGTTTCCCTGGTTTTTGGATGGCGATCACCTTCACTTGCCTCCAATCCTGCGGTACAATGTTTTGCTCCAGGAACTTATTGAACAAGCTCAACAAGCGCCTCTTGGCATTGCCGGGTAGATTCTTCAACAAGTTGAATTTGATTCTATCTAATCCAGGCGCGTTATTGTTACAGGACAGGAGGGCAACTGAAAATTCTGCCATCGTAAAAGGTGATTCTATCGCGTCGTGGCCCGGAGACGCATCGCGAACAATATTTTGCTCAGGAACAGAGTCCGGACATACTTTCCTGGCAAAATCAAATATCCACCTACTTGAAGACTCCTCGCTTTCGTTGACCGTTACGCGATTCCGCATTCTTCGGGCTGTGTTCCAAAGAGTGCTCATCGATGTCTCCCTCGACGTCTCGTTCACGAACCGACGCCAATATCCACGTTTCTTTGCTTTAGCCAAGCTTTTAAGCTTGGTATCAAGCTCCGAATACCGTAAATAGTCGCCAGGTATACCTCCCGTCTGGTAGGCCTTAAACGCGTCGGATCTTTGCGTGTAGACATCGGAGCACTCTTGGTCCCACCACGGAGTGGGAGGCCGTTCTTTGATCGTTACGCCGGGATATTTCTTCGTTTGGGCTTGCAACGCGGCGTCGAGAATCAAGCCCGCGAGGAGGTTGTATTCTTCAAGTGGTGAATGATGTTGAATCGACTCGACCGCTTTTGAAATCATTTCCTCGTATAACTTCCAATCGACATTTCGTGTGAGGTCATACGGAATGTCAATTGGTCGCATGCGAGTTGACCCGTTAGTAATTGAAATAAGAATAGGCAGATGGTCGCTACCGTGAGGATCGAGGATTACCTTCCATGTGCAATCCAACCGTAGCGACGTCGAACATAAGGATAGATCCAAAGCGCTTGGGCGCGCTGGAGGTTTCGGGATACGTGTCATTTCACCGTTGTTTAAAATAGTCATGTCGAAGTCATCGCAAAGGTTATAGATTAAAGAGGAGCGGTTATCATTGTATGGGGAACCCCAAGCCACGCCATGAGAGTTGAAGTCTCCTAAAATCAAACGTGGCGAGGGAAGAAGTTCTATTAAATCAAAGAGCAGCCGTTGCCCAACCTGTGCTCTGGGGGGAATATATATTGAGGCAATACAAAGCTCTTTACCTTGTATTGTCATTTGACATGCGACAACTTCGATGCCTGGAATCGAGGGGAGGTTAATACGATAGAAAGAATAGCACTTTTTAATCCCTAAAAGTACTCCTCCATATGGGGTGTCTCGATCAAGGCGAATAATATTAAAATCATGGAAGTTGAGATCAATATTTGAAGTAAGCCAAGTTTCACAAAGGGAAAATGCATCGCATTTGTTTTTATTTATCAAAACTTTAAACGAATCAATTTTTGGTAAAATACTTCTACAATTCCACTGTAAGACAGAGATAGAATCCTTCATATACGCAGTTGAATTAGGCATCGAAGGATACAATCGCTGCAAGGAGAGGCCATTGGGCAGTCAACTGCTTCAAAAATGATCTAACTGTTGGGAGGAATGCTGTAAGAAAAATTTTAATTGGATCGGGTACATTGAAAGTTTCAAAAATCCAGTCCACAATGTCAGAAAATTTCACTAATCCAGAGTTTGTTTCATCAACTGGGAGTGTAAAAGGAGCAACTGGGGTTTTAGATGTTCCTGGCAGTGCTGGGAACTCCTTCTGGGACTTTAAATTTGCCAGCCCAGGAGGAGTTTGCTTCGGTTTTTCCGCAGCACTGTTTGGTTTGTTTGTAACTTTCATTTCACTTTGAGAAATCTTAGGACCTTTTCTGGGAAGTTTAGGAGAGGAAATATTTTTCCTCTTTCTAGACTCCCCAGGATTGGCGTAAGACGCTCCCGCTGGTGAATCGTCAGAATCGGTTTCATCAGAGGACAACAGATCGAAGGGGTTCGAAGTAACGGGAGAAGTGGTAACGGTCTTCTTCAGCATGTCAGCGTAGGAACGCTTTGAACGCTCTTTGAGAGACCGTTTTATTTTATCCCTGCGCTGCATGTACACCGCACATGTCGAGAGCTCATGCAGATTTTCTCCGCAGTGAATACACTTTTCAGCGTTAACACTGCAAGAATCTTCCGCATGAGACTCCCCACACTTGCCACAACGTGCCTTATTGCAGCAGTAGGCGGCTGTATGGCCTAACTGCTTGCAATTCAGGCAGTTCATGACGCGGGGCACGTAGAGCCTCACAGGGAGACGAACCCGGTGGATCGAGACGTGGCTTGGTAGTGCAGACCCGGCGAACGTAACTCGAAACGAGTCTGACGGAGTGTATACTGTTTTGCCACCGATGATCGATGCTGACCGCAATTGCTTGCAGTCGAGCACCTTTACTTCGGGACACGTTTTGTTCTTAAAGCACCCTTTGGCACTTTGCAGTATACACTCGACGGACAGACTCGAATCGGTTATGACACCGTCGATCTCCACGTCTCGTGCGGGTATGTAAACGCGATACTCGCGTGTGAAGAGCTCAGAGCAAGCTATATCGTTGGCCTCTTTCAGGTTACCGACCACGACACGGAGCTTGTTAGGCCGGACCTTGGAAATTTCGGTCACGCCCTTGTACTCCTTCGTCAGGTCTTTAGAAATCTGCAAGAGGTTCAACTTTTTCGATTTCGGTCCTGCCTTTGGCCGAAAATAAACAGTATAGCTGCCCTGGGCTCCGTCTGGGTAAAGCCTGGGGCGAGGGGGGACTGAAGAATGAACAGGGGAGGGGGTAACAGAAGGGTCAGGGTCAGAGGGGTTCGGGGATGGTGGCGCGGGAGGCGAGGGATCTACATCCATTGCGCTAAGTCTAGCGCACTAGCGCTGACAAGAACACGTACCTTTTTATTTCTCCCTTCCAGTAAGGTTGGTTGTCCGATCGTTCGAAGTAGCAGCCGTTACAGCCAGCAGCACCAATACAGCAGCACCAAACAGCCACCAGCAGCGAGCCAGGTGTGAGATCACTCCACACAGCGATACAACTCGCTGACACTGATGGCTTCTTCTTTTTCCTCGTTTGTGTCTCGTCCACTGCTGTAGCACAATCCAGCCAGCAGCCAAATCGGCTTGCGCACCAGCTGGCAGTCACGATGCGAAACAGTTGCACAAAGGCACGACCTTGAACCCGGATTTATTTCACTCGACCAGGCAAACAATGCCAACACTTGTTCACACGTCTTTTGTTTTATACTCTATCGGACCGATCACCAAACACGTCCAGTACTGATGCGTGTTCGGCACAGAATGAGCAAAACCAATTGTTTGAAGCGATAAACTATTTGGTAAAAGTTATCTCCATTTCATCGTCATTTTGATGAATATTTTTTTGTGCAATATAAATGCTTAGTCATTGATCTAAAATAACTGTAACGTACACTAATGCATCGACAAATGCTTTCTATCTGATGAAAATTTCGGCGTAAGCAAGCTTTCAACGAAAAAAAAAAACTAATGTCGCTATAGTTTTGTGCTTGTGATTGCAGATGCGACTCTAGAATTTGGCCCCTGTTCTCAATTTAATCCTTATTGTTTTTGATTTAGTTCCCAACCAAACTATTAGGGAAATTTCAACACATACTTTTTGTCAGGTATGAAAGAGTAACACGATTTTTTTCATGCAATTTTGAGTTACTTCTCTGATGGTTTGGGATTTCGGAAAGCGAACGTATAAACAAAAAACTGGATGCGGTTTGACCTTCGCTGAGATGCTACAGGCTGCCGCTAATGCAGTGAGGAATAAAAACTGAGTTGTCCTTCCGAAATATGAACGGTCAATTTACCCCACACCCTGACCAACTTACCCCAGCTGAGGGGCTAGTTTGCCAATTTGACTTCCACTCAAAAAACATAGAATATCCGCAAAATCATAAACTATTCTGTACAGTTTATATTTTTTCTAGATGCTTTAGACTTAACACAACATTTCCATGTAATGAGTTTTTGCCATAATGTTTCCTACAAAAAGTTACAGAACACTTTGACCAAAAATGACCAACTAGCCCCGCTCTACCCTATATCAATCTTTTCCAAATTCACTCCCATTCGCAAACTGAAGTTGTATAACTGACAGCATGATTTGGGTTGGGATATATAACTGATACTCGGTCATTATCGTCGCAACTTTATCTCTAGAATGGCCAACAATGACAATGAATCAAATATTTCTTTCAAAAATTAACAATATAAAAAAATATTGAAAGTAAACACAAGAGGCATTTTGCATTTGGAATTTGGCACATTAATAACATTGAAATCGCATGTTAATGTTAAATTGATCGACAATTACGGTTTGCATTTGAACTCTTAAGTTAAATAATCATTCCCCACGTGTGCCATTCAATCGATTTGGATATCTCGCTGACCGCATAGGAAGGAAAAGCATAACCTGTGCCAAATCGAATGAAAATGAAAATTGGTGCTTTGTTCTCCATCTCTGTTTTGTCGGTGCATTTGGTTTTTTGGTTTGCTTTTCATGGCACACACTTTACATTTAGCAATTTTTTCAAAGCCTTACACTGCAGAAGTTTCGATTAAGGTGTTATACAAACGAGGTGATAACGTGTGGAATATGTTAGAATCTACGTTTCTTTCTGAATCTCGGCTGTCTGCTCAATCATTATAGTAGTAGAATATATTAGTAATAAAATCCGTTCGAATGATATATCATGAAATGATATCTTCAGTATAACAAGCAGTAAATGTACAAAATATCCCAAATAATTTAAAGTTTAATTAACAGTTTAGTCGTTAAAAGGAACACTTTCCAGTAACTAGCTCAAGTCATACCTTTGAAAAGATTTTTTCCTTTTTTTTTTCAAAATACTTTACGAAAGCTTTCTTTGTGGGCGATAGAGCAGAACTAACCGATGTGAAATATGCAAACAAAAATTAATGCATCAACGCCATAAAATATGTACCTATCCCTTCCGCATCAAGTCTTTTCCGTTAGCTACACGATCACGCCATTTATCAAAAAGTGCCAGTGATATGCTACTCTCACTTTTGCTTTATTTTGTTATTGAAGTGACTGAAGACCTCTGCTTCAGGAAATACAAGCGAAACAAACGATTGATATGCGGTGTGCTATGGGGTGAAACATTCAAGCAAAAATCGAAACAATCACTTGCCTCCATGATCCACATGATTACCCGTTGTAGTTCGACCAGATAGCGTAAATTATTCTAGTTTGTTAGATAATAAAAAACACGTAAAACAATGTTTTCCTTTTTAACAGTCTTAAAAGAATACTATCAATTTTATCGTCATTTTCAAGCTAAACACAAAGTGAAATAAATTTTGAACATTGTTTTAGGCTCGAGAGGAGCAGGCGAAACTTGAAATGAAACATCGGAAGGAAGAAGACGACTTGTACAGAAAATTCGCTAGGAAACGCGAGGAAGAGGATAAACGAATGCAGAGTGAAATACAGGTAAATCGATTCTGGACGTTACGGTATAATCAGAGAACGTCACCAAATATAACAATTTTTCAGGATGAATGGGAACGTGAACTTCAACGGCTTGCGCATAAATTCGAGAAGGAAATGACGACTCTGCGACGTTCAAGGGAAGATCAGAGCATGCTGACATTGAAACATGAACAACAAAAGGAAGACCTAGAAAAGAACATGACGATACGAAAAACAAAGAAAAAAGAAAGTCTGACAAGGAAATTGCTAGAACACGAACGCTCCGAAACGGCGGCTCTGGTGGACCGTCAATCTAGTGAAATGTTAGAGCTAATCAGCGCAAGGCGTAGCGAATACATGCAAACGGAAAGCATATTCCTAGATGATGAGTTCACTGAAAGTACCATACCACTGGAATATCCGTTGGTTGCACCAAAGCCTGCTCCGCCAGCCCTGAGCAAATTTCAAATATACAATGATCCAATTGAGTTCCAGGATGTGGACCAGATTGCTATCACAGTTGCTCAAGAAGATCAGAAAACCTTCACAGACCTTGTGCGCCAACTAGTCGGTCGATGTACATCGGACATCGAAAAAGCGCGAACCATTTTTAGATGGATTACCGTGAAAAATCTTAACACAATGACTTTCGATGATGAGGTTCGCGGTGATACTCCAATGGGACTACTGCGAGGAATAAAATACGGTACTGAAAGTTATCATGTTTTATTCAAAAGACTCTGCAGGTAACGTCTACAATGATGTTTTTTTTTCTTTCATATAAGCCTATATGTACGTTATTTCAGTTATGCTGGCCTTCACTGTGTAGTCATCAAAGGATACTCAAAGAGTGCTGGATATCAACCAGGAGTTAAATTTCAGGATTCAAGGTATGGCCAGTATTGCATTTGGGATATTGCTTTTCGATAACCATAACTATTTCTTCAATTAGTCACCCGAAAAATTCCAGGTTCCGAAACTCTTGGAACGCTGTCTACGTTGCTGGAGCATGGCGTTTTGTGCAGTGCAATTGGGGTGCACGCCATCTGGTCAATGCAAAAGAGGCGCCTAAAAGTGGCAAAGGCAAAAACGATAGCTTACGCTATGAGTACGATGACCATTATTTCCTAACGGATCCACGTGAGTTCATCTACGAGTTCTTCCCACTGCAAGAAGAATGGCAGCTTTTGAAGCGACCGATTCCATTGGCTGAATTCGAAAATTTGCCTTTCGTCCGGTCACTATTCTTTCGATATGGTTTGCATTTTGCAGACGAAGGATATGGTGCCGTGGTGTTCACAGATGACACAGGTAAATAGATAATTGTTTACATACTTAGTCGAATCTAATTTGTTCATATAAGAACATGTGTTCATCATGTTCATATGAGTATGTATGTATGTTCGTATGTGTGTATGCTCTTGTGTGTTTGTATCTAAATATGTGTGTGCATGTATGTTAAGCCTGTAGTACACTCTTTGACCAAGCTTCAAATATTTGTCATTTTTTGACAGATAAAAATTTGGTCAAAGATAATTATTTGTCACTCTTCAATTTTTACATGGGGCATACACGGGCAAACAACAACCATGATGTCAAATAAATTTGACCATTAAGTCAGAAGGTCAAATATTTGACCATTGGTCAAAGAGTGTGATACAGGGTTTATTATTTGTTATCGGTTTGACGATTTTAGTTATGAATATTAGACACAGTTGCTTTGTTGGTTGCCAAAACTAATTATTTATTTAAGTCAAAAAATAAATTCTGCTGGGATTATCAACCTGTAATTTATTTTGAGAATTCAAGTGTATGTACTAATCTGTTTCAACAAATAACAAAATTTGCTTCTCCACGGGGTAAAATGTAAACGGCTTGATTACTGATTAAAAAGTATTTATTTTTATAATGAATTGAATCAAACTTGTTCGAAGTTCCTGAAATTGAATTCCTATTATTAACTTTACTTTTATCTTTGGTGATATCTGGATTGAAAAAAAAGCTTTAACGACACTTCTAAATAATGTCCAATTGAACAGTTTTGCCTAGGCTCTTTTTGCGGTAGAAATACCTTGTATGAAATACGGTTCTGGAAATTCGATGGGTATCCTGCTTTGGAAATAATAAATCAAAATGCCAAAGTTTACTGATTTCAATTTCTCATTGACGATACGATAGTGCATTAGAATACTTGGAATAAAAGCGAATTTTATGATTTTCTTCTCGCTACAGGTGCGGCAACCGTGAGAATAGCAATGCCATCGGATATGCAAGGTTGTTTAATTTTCCATTACAACCTTAAGTTCTACGACAGTGAAGAAGACTCATACGACGGAGTATCGCTGAAGCGTTTTGTCATGCAATCTGTCATAAGCAATATCGTAGCATTCCGTGTGCATGCTCCATGCTCGGGAGCTTTTCTGCTAGACATCTTTGCCAATGCGGTTACACCGCAAGAGTACCTGACTGGTGAACCAATGAAGTTCAAGAGCGTATGCAAATTCAAGGTAGCATTCATCATACTAAATGGGAATGGGAATATTCATTCACGCGCTTCATCCTTACAGATCTGCTGCGAAGAGTTACAAACGGTCATGGTTCCACTACCAGACTGTGCCAGTGGAGAGTGGGGACCAACCAAAGCCACTAGACTTTTCGGGTTAATACCAATTACACACCAGGTAAGGAACCAGCCGTTTTGCAAATTATTGAAAAAAATGTATTATTCCCGCTTCCGCAGGAACCCCTCATATTTGCTGGACGGGCAATCGAACTGCAGTTTAGAATGTCTCGACCCCTAACAGACTTCATGGCGACGCTACATAAAAATGGAATAGAAGAAAAAAAGCTATCCAAATACGTTCAGCATAATGTTATAGGTGATACAGTTACGTTCAACATAAGGTACGCATAACATTAAGGTTAAACGGGATTGTGGTCTTTTCCTATACAATTTTGAGGTTAGAGTTCTTTTTACTTCTGTAGTTTGAGCGTAAAAATTCGGCTTCCACTAAATAAACAGCACTCAAATTGCTACTTCAGGCATGCAACAGTTGTGAAAACAATTGATCAAAGTTTCATGTACGTAGTCTTCATAAATCAAGTAAAAATTAAGTTGCAAAATTCAATTGATCGCGACCACGTCCCGTTTCACCATAACAATTACTGACATATATCAACAATTATTGACATATATTTTCTCTGCAGCTTTCCACAAGAGGGTCAGTATGGCTTGGATATTTACACTAGAGAAGTGGGATCGATTACAAATAATAATAATTCGTCAAACGAGAAACATCTTTTAACGCACTGTTGCAAATATCTGATTAACTCCTCGAAACGAAATTGAATTCGCAGCTTTTGTACCGTTACACCCGTTGGAATCATTTGTTAGTTTTTTGTAAATATAGATGATAGAATGTTCACAACACAAATTACAGTATTTTAATGTTTTATGTTGACAGATACAGAAATTTATTACAGGACCTGCCCCCTTATCGCACATTTTAAGAATTCGCAAGTGTAAATACAAGCCTTAAAGTAAAAAATCAACCAAATCTGATTTATGTAAGAACTAATCTATATAAACTCATTGTTGCAAATCGTTGTTTATTTTTTCATCGATATCCGTTATTTGGGCTTCAATGCGCTTGAAATCCCTTAGTTCACTAGTAACGGCAGCTACGACAGCCTCTCTTTCTATCTTGGCTTCAGCTAGTCGTTTTCGACCGGTTTCGATTCTCGCAACCGCATTCTAAAAACCAAACTTAACAATTGATGATAATGAAAGAATTTTACAGAGCATCATTAGTTACCTCTAGTTGCTGTTTCTGGAACTGAATTTGTTTTTTGTAATATTTGATTTGCCACTTCAATTTGTTAACCACCAAAGGCCGCACTTGCTCCTCAGCTGATTTCCCTGTAGGGCGCCTGCGAAAGACCTTAGTAATAGAACGTTTCCAGCCCGAAAATTATCTTGACCTAACCTTAACCTTGGAATTCAACCTAATGCTCAAGAGCGCTTACTGATCAGAATAGGTCCTAGAAAACAATCTAGAACTACGAAGAGAGATCCTAAGGCCTTCAATAACAAACGCTTCACTCCACAGGCAAACCCAAGCCTCGTTTTCGCTCCGACCCCTCGTGTAAACCATTTGTTGTTTGTTTCAATTTCAGAGGCTTAAAGCTATATCCAAAATTCAAATTATCTAAAGTCCAAATCATATAAAGCTGGTAATGCATGTAGTTTAACGAGGATGCGATATCTCAAGTCGACACTGGAGATTGCGGGCTCGAGTCCCGTTTGGATGAAGACATTTTTTCTAAGTCTAAATACACCTGTCCTTGTTCATTTTTCGCATTCTCGTAAAACTAAAAACATTGCCAGCTTTACTAAGCCTCAGATTTGCGCATAGTTTCATGCTGTTTGAAAAGGTAACTCATCTTGACCCGCTTTTTTGGAAAACAACTTTTTTATGCAATTAGGTAAATATATAAAATATCCATAAACTTATTAAAATAATCTTAAACCTAACTTCAGTTTCGTGATATTGAAAATTTGAATTATGTTACGCATTTTGTCTCTCCCCACGCTAATACTATACGCGGTTCGACCATAACGCATTTATGCGGTAATAAACCAAATGTTTTTTGTTCGTGCCAATATACTGAGCATAATCTAAATTGCCCGCGACAATAATATTAAGGTAAAAACTAACGGATGATAGAAACGGATGATAGAATTAAGCTGTTCAGACATTGAACCAAATATAAACTTACCATTTTTTAACAGAATCATTTCTTGGGTCCGTTTTTAGAACTTCCAGTACATGCAAATGTTCGTCTGTATCAATGCAGTCCCAGATTTTGTTGAAATGGGAAAGAATATTATCCAGGAGACCTGCCTTGAAAATCGAGAATAGATTTTCGTTTTTATTGATGCCATTGTAATCCTTAAAGTGATGAAATCTGAAAACGAGACTCAACGATTAATCAATCTTATTTGTATTTGATTACCTTAACCATAACCATAACTTAGTACCATAACGGCATTCGAAATAGGTATATTTGTACACCGCATTCGTTCGATGAGAAAAAGGGTTCATACTTAGAAACTCAATTTAGTGAAAATTCAAATTCAGACGTGCTGATCGAAATGTGAACACTATTTTTTATAAATTGATCAATTTTACAGTAAAAATAAATTCTCATATACACTGTTAAAATACTGATTCGATTGTAATTGAAAAATATGATTTCTGTTATACGTGAATTATTATTATTCGTTCATTACCTGATCTCGTTGATCATCTCCGAATATTTATCCAAAAATTTCTGTTTGTATTTGCTTGGCGCTGCTTCATTTCCAATCATATTTAATCTAAAAGTATACAATAGCCTCAGGCTTAACAATTTAAAAAAAAATATCATAATTCAGCGATTTTATATTGTAAAATTATTTTAATTTATATAGCATAGCTGTTAATGCGAAAAACAAACTTACAATTTGAAACAACCAAAGTGTTAGACAGGGATGCCAGGTCGTTTCAAATGACTTTACGCGAAGCTGAGTGTAAACCGTGTAAACAGCCCGAAGGCTGAAAAAGTTACCTACCAACGCTACCAACGAATCGCAAAGATGTTGAGCAAAAAAAAGTTGCGACTACCAATTGCGGATGTCTTCACATATTTTTCAATGTCTTCTCTTTATCTTCCCAAGCCAGGATGTCTTCACAGCTGGTTAAATGGATTAAATGTCTTAAAATTCAAAACATATCTTCCAATCTGGCATCGCTGGTGATTGACCCCGCCAAGAAGACAGAAATAAATTAAAAGGGCGATACTACACTGGAAATAAATCGCACGCTTATCCCTTATGCTATGTAATGCCTTGTTCAGACTACGTCAGATATCACCTGATATCGACAGATGATATCGGATATCACTTCGAGCGTTCACACTATAGTGAGCTGATATGATTTGACATTTGCTTTGGTAATTGAAAAGAGAAGAAAACAAAAACAGGTCAAAGCTAAAACAAGAAAACAAGAGCAATGGGATTAGGATAGAGATGTCAGCGAGTTGGCTCTCACCAACGCGAACTCTCATATGCATCTGGGTTGTTTAGCTATTCACGGATTTCCGATTTTTATACCCCGCATAATCAATAACCATAAACGGATGATTATCCATATGGTTAAACGATAAGTAGTCGGGACTATATTCCGAACTAGTTGTTAGGCACGTTTTATGGTTATTGATTACGAGGGATATCATCTGAAAGAGTGTAGAAATCAAAAAAATATTTATCGATTTCCATTATACTCTACTAGAATTTTTTTTTTTGGAAGTAAATATTGAAATTCAGTCCGCGCAAATATATATTTCGATCGTGACATACAGTCTTCCTCAGTTCTTATGTGGACTGGTCCACATTATTTCTTTGATTTCTTGAATCACTCTGCTAAGACGCTCGGTAAAGATTTTCTAAATTTGAAAGAGTGTAATTTTCTGAGCAAAACGTGATTTTTTAAAACTTTATATCATTATCCTTCGATTTTTAAATGAAGAATAAAAATTCGCTCTACAACGACAGTTGGTAGATGGGCGAACTGTCATCGAGCAGATTCCGAGTGGTTTTGAATCGTGATTTAAAAAGCGAAGGACAACGATAGAAAATTTTTAATAATCACGTTTTGCTTAGAAAATGAAGCTCTTTCAGGTGACATAAAAAACTGATATAGCTAAACAACCCAACTGTTTACGAACTAAGCACGTGTGGTGGTGGGTTGAAGCTGACAAATTTTAGAGCAAGCCGACCAGTGACTAAATTGAAGTTTCTAAAGCTAGTTTGGCAACTCCCACCATAACGCGGCAACCGCACCGGGCGTTGCTATGTTGGTTTGGGAAATAACAATCCTCACCTCGGGTAGTAGCGAGTTATTAAATTTGGCAACGCGATAGCAACGAGCCAAATCGTTGCTATTTGATTAAATGTCAAACTGTTGTTTTTTTGTGCTCGATAGTGAATGTTCGTAATAATATTACGAAGATGATGAGTGTTTCGAATGCGGACTCAATTGGTCGGCCTCGGAAGACGAAGCGTATTGCCTCGCTTGTTAAACACGTCGTAGGACGCAAGTGTCGGCGTGAACCACTACTCAATTTTATTTCCGATTGACCTGAAATTTAGGACAGGGTGTTTTTTCGGGCAGGTAAACATTTTGCATAGGTTTTTTATTGAGATGACCATTTTGGTTGGCATTTTGGTCTGCAACCTACACGATGCGGAAAGCTCAAATTCTCACAAGATTGGCCAATATTATTCAATAAACCTGGAAGGTTTGAGCAAATCTGCTCGGGAGTATTACCAACTATTTTCTCGTTTCATTCGGTCGTTTTATAAAAAACCATTTTCTCCTTTACCGCTGTTTCAATCTTCAAAAATAACCTAAGATGCGTTCGAAAGCGGCGTTGGAAATGGTCATCGGTATAGACCGGTGTTTCCGATAAAAACATTGTTAAAACGCTGGATGGAAACTTCCTCCGCTTGGCGGTCAATATTTGGCTATTTACTAGGCTGAGAGCCGCCCCGAATCTTTCCAAAAACCATTTTCTTAATCGCATATAAGGAAATTTGTTCTGTGAAATCATTTTCTCCATCACTAGAATCACCAAATACTCGAAAACAATTTACGCGTTCTATATTTAAGTTTTTTTTTTTGGCGGCAAATTTTCAAATATTAATAGCAAACTGTGGGAACCGAGACAGCATGAAATACAGAATACAACTAATGACAGTTCGCCAGCTTTCAGTAGAATAGTCATTTAAGCCAACGTTGCGGGACGTGCCCAGTTTTACGGAATTACAAATAAATAAACATATAAGGATGAAAAAACCCATGTACGCACAAGTAAACAAAACCTGCAAAAGAATTATGTTATCGATAACTTGGGAAAACGGAAACAAAGTTAAAACAAAGTTTCGTGAAATGGAGGGAACATTTTATGAAGTAGAAAGAACGTAGCTCATTCCGAAAACGATTGACTGACGGATAAGTTGGTTATTACTAAATTCGAAAAAAATATGCGAAATACATCACAAACAAACATTTTGCCAACGCTGGCTAGTGACGGTCTCCAGAAATTGGCAACTGCCGGTGTGAAAAAGAAATAGTGGAATTGGTAATCCCCATTAGCAACGACCGGTGCGAAAATCGATTGCTATCCAAAATAGCAACGGCCAGCGTTGTGAAAATAGCAACTCAAATGGCAACCCACCGGTGCGCTTGCTCTTACAGTGCGCTTTGGGCAGCACGCCAGGTCAAAACTGGGTCAATATCGAGCGAATAAAGAAGGGTTTTGACAGCAGTTAGTGCGCTTCCAGGTCAAAACGAGGTGAGCTGGTGGAATAAAGAAATTCGCTATGAGTTGCATCAGAGAATAAATGTGTTGACACTGAGGTTAATTCAATTCATCTACTCATAAATAAACATTGATATTCTGGGGCACTGATCGTCATCACCAATTATCGAGTCGAATAAAAAAGTTAGTCAACAATGCGTTTGAGAAGAAATCTGGCACCTCTGACATGTGAAACCCAGTTGCCAAATTGGCGGGTTTTTTCATCGATTATCTCTCTGAGTATCTCTAATTTCGATATTAACCCAGTATCGCCGAAATACTCTGCTGTCAATGAAAATTGTCATCATTCATCATTGTTGTTGCAGTTTCATTCAATTCATTCAATAGATGTATAGGAAACGCTAGACGTTTCTTGAATCGGTGAAATATCGCAATGATTAGAACTCTATAGAAGAGAATCGCTTGTTAAATTGATTCGACTAATTTAATATATATACATGTAATATATTATCGCACACAACATGAAACGTCAAAGGTAAATAATCATCAATAATTCCTAGTGTAGAAATTGCACCTGCTTTCATTTTTTTCAGGGTCAAACATGCGACAGATCGTGTTTACGTGGATAACCTATTTGAAGTACGTGATGTTGATCTTCCAATGAGTGAATCAAAGCTTGAATCCAGTGGAAAATGGATTGAAGCACAGGTTTTACCAGGAGATACTCTTCAAGCTATTGCATTACGGTTCAGTTGCACGGCAAGAATTAATACTACTACAAATATTGAACAATATTCAAAAAATATATTTTTTTAGATTGCGGAGCTAAAAAAGGTTAATAAAATAGATAAAGATAATGAAATCTTTGCACGCAGAATAATAAGAGTACCAATTACACCCCATTCGATATTGTTAGAAACGCTACCTAAGGTTCATACTAGCGGAAGTAGTAGTCCAAAAAACACACTCCATCTGACGCAGAACTCTACTACCATACTCGAAAATGACGCCAATTTTGACGAGAAACTGTTAGTCGCTGCAGTAAGTAGTGCTTCATACAAAAACGAAAATCTCAACCTGGCAACTGAACATAATGTGGAAGAATCAAGTGAAGAGTCAATCAGGCAACCATTGCTGAGTGGAGAATACGACGATAGTTTACCACAACCTCGTTTGTTACGACTACCTGCAAACGATTACTCTTGCAATGGATCGGACTGTGATATTTCGTGGATTTGTTTGCTTGTATGTATCCTTGCATTGTGTTTTATAATTCCGTTAATATACGTGATTTATATAGCTGAACATATCGAAAAGTATCATCACGATAATTTTATCAACGAAACAAGTCATCACAGAACGTGATTAATGATTAAATCATCACATATCACGTCTTTCGAAACAAACGCTTTTGACAATATTTTACAATCATGGTGGCAATGGTAAAATGTTTCTCTATCATGTTTGTATAATTCCAGTTCAAGTAGTTTTTGCACCTATACATTAAAATAAATCTACGACTACAGTGTGGCAAAGCTTTCACGACAAAAGATAGCTCTTCCATGGATAAGACAATTCAGAGCAGAACTATAATATATGTATTAAAATGTTTTGCCAAATTTGTCGCTCGTGGCAAGTCCACTAATGTTTTAATAGATATTTTACACTGTGACAGCTGTTGGGAATGGACAATATTGCCAATAATGCGGCAAATTTTCAATGTCAGATGTAGCAACTGAATCTATACCTAAACCCAAAATACATCATAGTTAATTTTAAGTGCCTTCATAGATATGTTCAATAAACTAATCGTTACGAATGTTATACTTTTCAAACATTGTTTTTTTTTTCAATCAAGAAGAGGTTTGCTCAACTATTCTATATTTCTGTCGTCGTTCCTTCAAAAACAACATCAAAGTTAGGCTGGTCATTGTAAAAAATACTTTAGGTAAAAAATAACATTTCAAATGCAAATTTGTTAATGACTAACATAATACAAACACGTAGTTCTATCGTAGGACTCCTACATCAACAATACGTCGTATTAATATTATTCACCTTTGTTTCACATTATGATTTGGAGCATTTTGATTAGAATTGCTACGCTGAATTCTGTCTTCTACCATTAAGTTTGATGCGGATTAGATGATTTTTCGCTCATCTGGTTTTAGTATAGTTTTAGTATCATATATTTAGGTTTGTATAAATCTTGTATAAACTTAAGTCAAAAATATATAGTGCGCATTTTTTCCAAAATCGGATTCTTACTCGTAAGCTTTTGAAGTTGTATTTTTTTCCAAATTTGTTATACCTAGAATTACGAGCACATTCAACCTGCACAAGTGAGGCAAATTCGAAAAGCTAGCTCAACCATATTTTGTGGAGCATCTGCACGATGACACACATATAATTCTCGGGAAGGAGTATTAAAAAGTCTTCCTAGCACCCAAAACTCAATCCTTTCATTTGGATTTGACTCCTTTGGTACCGACATTAACATTCCTTGCTCCTTGACTGCAACTAAAGATCGGTGATTATAGCCAATCTTCGAATCATTAGACAATAGATCACGAAATTTTTTTGTATTTTGAAGAGTATTATGTATCAGGGTACATGTTTTTCGAAATGTATTCATGATAATATCGTGTTTTACCTGGCCTGTACTAAGGACAGGAGCTAGAAAAAATCCGTCACCCATTTCCATCTGTACAAAGTAATACAGAAGATTTTCGGTACCAAATGTTAGCCTACTTGGAATCAACTCTGAAAATTCCTTACAACGATTTTCCGAAATTTCATTTATATCGAAACTACTACTTTGTTGACTACTATCAATACTCTGGCCCCAATCTGAATCGTCGTCATCATCGTGTTCATTATCCCCATCATCCTTCAAGGCATGATTTTTTATTGAGCTCGAAGCGTTCGATTCCTCATCGTGGCTACGGAACGTAGATCGTTCCTCTGTTGTTTGACATTCTTGTTTGGATAGTAATGATGATATGCATTGAGGTCGCCTATTTGAATCTATCCATATTCGCACAAGGTGCTCGATTCCAGTTGATTTGAAATACTCTAGCATGTCCTGTATCTCTTCTACGTAACGTGAAAGTGATCTGTTATGGTTTGTATCTATGGGAACTTCTAAAATGACGACCATTAATAAATGTCCAATAGAAACTAGTAAAAAATAGGCATCGTTAGACTCATTAAACTTACACTCGCAATAATCGCGGGGATAAAATTTACGCCAAAAGGCAAGATTTTTAATATTAGTTGTGCATATAACTTCAAAAATACCAAAGTTCTTCAACAATGATTCTATATCTTTCAGATATGAACCATTTAAATGAGAACAAACAAGATATTGATTATAGTACAAACAGCACCCAATTATTGTAACATCACAGAATAAGTCTACTAATTCGTCGTTCCAGTTGCGATAATCCATTGCTTCAAGCTCTCCCAGAGCATCATCAATGCGCAACTGCATTTCTTTTGGCAAAGGCACAAAATGCGGCGCGAGGAATGTTTTTTCAAACTTATCAATACTTCGGTTGGTTTTTATAGAATGACGTATTAATTCACAAAGTTGCATTAGCTCGGTTTGCTGTTCAACCGGATAATTGAAAACTGATGAGCTGTCGGAATATAAAATACTTAGTAATCGACAAATTTGCTCACTTTTTTGTTTTACCGAAAAAAGTGCAGAATACTTTGAATTAAAACCAAACAACAAAATACCATCTTCGAAATAGTTATACGTAGTATAATAAAGAACGTTGCGCACTTTTAAGTTAGTCATTTCAGTCCTAGTCGCAAAGGTTGAGCTAAAAATCGAATGAAGAGTTACAAAACTTCCCTTTGAATTAAAAAGTAAATTGTTCTCTCTGGTAGGATAACAGAATTTTACATCTAATTCATCGTTTTGCGTGTACTCCTTTGAAATATAGATCATACTAAAAATCAAATCATTACTGCTCATCGTTTGAATATCGTCCTTATTAAATAATGTTTCCTGGCTTTGTATGAGATCCATAAGATTCGTTATTTTGATTTCAATGGCATTCGAGATGTCATGCTCAATCATTTCAAAGAAGGTGATTTTAATTATCGTAGGAATTTTAGTAGATCCTTCAAGTAAAGATTCCAGATTGTCTACTGTCACGGCCTCAGCATCAATGCTCTTGATCCAGTCTTTAGATTTTACCAGTTTAGCACGATGGAACACAGAAAAATCTTTTATCTTATCAACCATTAGTTTTCTACCGTCTGGAAATAACGATGTGGTAATTCCAAGAATAGTGTCAGAAAGCGGTAGTACATCTTTAAGAACTATATTCTTTTTCGGTGCAATGCTGATTATAATTTCCTTGTTTAGTCCATTTAGTTGCTCCTTTTTCATCGTGTCAATGATGCTTACCTTGAACATTTTGTGTTTATTTTTCTCTCTGTGTCCAAATTTAGAAAGAATATTTTCTTTTTTCCTGATCGACAGACGTTTGTATTCATTGCGGAAAAACAGATCATCGTCAAAGACAATTGGCTTTGCGTGATAAACTAAATCAAATTTGATGTAGAGCAACGTACTACCATCGATGAATGGACTCCACTCGTGTGTACGAGAATCACAGCTGCTGTGACTGCAGTCTGATGATACGTTGGATTGATCATCCGTCCAAACCTGCAAGTAACAAACATAGTAGTGAATAGAGATCGAATAGAATATCTTGGTGAGGTATACGTACTTGTTCGTCTTCATGCTCTTCCGGAAGAGAACGGTTATTATATGAGGGTCGTTGGCTGGAATTCATGTTTCATTTTTATTCTAAAGTCATGTGTTCCTTCTATTTCCGGTTTGTGGTAGGCCAGTTATCTCATTACCGACAGAGACTTGTTCAGATCTTGGAGATTGGAATAGAACAGTTCTATAGTTGCTATTAGTTTTGGTCCGAGGTGAATATTTCTTCTTCTTATTTTTTTCTGGTCGGAACTGTCAGTTGTCAGCAGGGATGCCAGGTTATGAAAAAAAGCGTTTGCTTTACTCATCCCGTGCAAATCTTACGAGAGAAGCAGAGTAACTTTCACATACATTAGACATACGTAACACACACACGCTCGTAAATAATAACTCATAAACTGAGCAACTCTGACTCAGTTTAGAACGATGTTCGTAGAAGTCAAAAATTGAGTAGAAGTCCTTTTTGATATTGAGTAACTTTGACTCAATTTTTGAGTACCCTTCAGATAACTTCTTTCTGAGTAACGTCGCATATAACGACGTCCATTTTGAAAGGAGATTATGATGTGCTTCAGTTTGTAACATATGTTTTTTAAATGTGTGCGCCTCAGAAGGCATTATAACTGCTTACTTTTTTTACAAGGTATAATTATTGATGAATATGTGGTGTTGTTTATTGGTCGTGGCGGATTTCTAGCCAAAAATGAAACTGAACTGTACCCTAAAAATGAGTAATGTCGTACTCAAATTTTGAGTAATAATGACTCATTTTTAAAGACGCCTAGTGTTACTCAGTTTTGAGTATTTGTGAAGTTACTCAATTTTAGAGTTGTTCCACTTTTTACGAAAATGTGTCAAATGTTACTCATTTTAGAGTTATTGTTTACGAGCGTGCAGGAAGAAATCTTTCAAAAAAGTTGGTACAAAATGAACTACTCGAATGGTACCACACTATGAGTAAAATTACTGTTTGAGTAGTTTATGGCAGTGTATCTGCGGAGCCCTGCATTTGTCTCGTTCCCACTCGAAAAATGCTGCATTGATATTGTAAAGAACTTTTTGACAGTTACTTATGGGATTTTCATTGAGGCTCGATTAGGCCGAAAAAAAGAAAATTCTACTGTGGGACAACGTGGTACTGTGGGGCAACGTGTACCAGAAAATACTACAAGGTATACAGCCCTAGGGGTTGTATGAAATGGTGACGTAGTAGGACTATTTATATATATATATATATATATATATATATATATATATATATATATATATATATATATATATATATATATATATATATATATATATATATATATATATATATATATATATATATATATATATATATATATATATATATATATATATATATATATATTTGGCAGAGCTGTATGCCACCACGGGTCGGTATTTGGCGATTACCGTAGGCCACGGAAGTGCTAACTGCAAGAACGCAGTCCCGGACCATCAGCGAGAGCTAGCCTAGGTTGTGGTGAGACTCAGGCATTGGGCCGCCGAATTCTCACAAAAGCCACATTATCCGGAAGCAGCTCTGACGGAGCGAATAGTGCCGCTCCCACCACCCAAATGCACTAATTCGCCCATTGGGATTGATGCCAGTAAGTTCCCAATTACGGTAACTGGTCGCAACGCCATATGATAAGAGTCGGATTTCGTTTTCGTACCACGATTCTGGGCTGGCACCTGCGCCGAGCTCCCTTAGTAAGGTCGTGTGACAACGGCCTGAAACGGCGAGACAACAACCGGTGCAGGGGTCTCCGTCCCGTAAAACCTGGCAGGCCTTTCAGTACGTTCCAAATTCATTGCCCGGTGGGAACCGGGCAGGAGTGGGATCAGATGTCCTTTCCTGACTTGCGCCGGTCGGGGGTGTCATAGTTGCTCATAAGGCGCTATGGCAGCCACCCCTAGCCATGGCCTCACTGCTTCGGCATAGACTACCATGGGACCAGATAGGCGACCACTCCAGTATGGATAAGGATAGCGGCTGGAAGGGGGACCCACTTAACAAAAATGAACAGTAATAATGAAGATCAACAATTGGGCGCAGATGGGTTGAAAAACCCGTTTGCACGAGGAGGCATCCAGAGGTCTCCGCCGAGAAAGGCGGAGATGGATGCAGTAAAGGACGCCTGCGAAGACGGCAAAGGCAGTACGCCTACCGGATCGACGCAAGACATCGCAGTGGCTGGTCCACTGTTGATAAAGGCGGTCGGAAGACAGCGAGACACGCTACCGAAGGTAGTAGCGCTGTCGGAGCAGCTCGATGCCATAATCGAGTTTGCGAAAAGTCGCACCAACACGACGAAGTACCTGAAGCAGGCTCTCTACATGCTTCGGTCCTCCGTCGATGCTGCGAAGAAGGAGCACGCCGAGCTCAAGGCAAGAGCGGTGGCTGCAGAGAAGAATGCAACGGAGGTGACCGGAAGGGCGACGAAGTCGGTCCAAACGGACACCTGCATGTTTGCAGCGGTTTGCGCCTCCGGGTCAGCCGCAAAAAGAGCAAGGCAGTCTCCGGGAGAAGCCCCCGAGAACAGCAAGAAACGGTTGGTTGTGCTAAGCCCGCGAGATAGCACACCAACGGCCTCCAAGTCCGCCGAAAAGTCTGCCGAAGTGGCAGCTACGGGAAACCCTTGGGTTACCGTGGGAGGAAGGAAGCGCCAAAAAGACAGCAAGCGCAACGACGAGAAGGCGACAGATCGTCCAAAAATGGGAAAGAAGGCGCGAAGCAGGGGCGACGCCCTCATACTCAAGACGGAGGGGTCCAAGTACTCCGAAGTCTTGAAGAAAATGAGAGGCGAAACCCAGCTCAAGGATCTGGGAGCGGATGTGCGGACCATCCGTCGTTCTCGCACCGGCGAGATGATCCTTGAGCTCCGTAAGGATGCTAAAAACAAGGGCGCTGCCTACAAGACGGTAGCCAAGCAGATCCTCGGTAAGAGGTGCAAATTCGGGCACTCACCTCAGAGGTGACTCTCCAGCTCAAAAACCTGGATGAAATCACCGAGAGGTGCGATATTGCACAGGCCCTCAAGGAAAAAGTGCGGAGTGGAAGTAGCCACTGAGGTAATTCGCCTCCGAAAGGGTCCAGCGGGGACCCAGGTGGCCACTTTCCAGCTTGCATCGGCCGATGCAACTTTGGCCCTGAAGACAGCCAAACTTAAGGTTGGCTGGTCAGTATGTCCCCTGAGCATACTCCAGCAGCCGGACGTTTGCTTCAGGTGTTTCGAGGGAGGACACAAGTCCTGGACCTGCAAGGGGCCCGATAGGAGCCAGTTATGTAGGCGTTGTGGTGGTGCTGGCCATAAAGCTAAAGACTGCGGGGAGCCTCCCAAGTGCTTGGTATGTACTGGAAAACGGGACGCCAAGCACTTTATGGGAGGCCCACGGTGCCCAGCCGGTAAGGCGGCCACGAAACCACGGGCGTGGGGTGACACAATTGAACCTGAACCATTGCTATGCGGCACAGCAGCTGCTATACCAAGCAGCGTCTGAGTCGCGGTCGGACATCGCAATCGTATCGGACCCCTACTGCATTCCTCCCGGAAACGGTAATTGGGTTGCAGATAAGTCCAGTACGGCGGCCATATGCACGACCAGCAAGTTCCCGGTTCAGGAGGTTGTGTCAACCTCAAATGAAGGATACGCGGTTGCCAAGGCGGACGGAGTGTTCTACTGCAGTTGTTATGCTCCGCCGCGTTGGTCTATCGAAAGGTTCACCCAGATGGTCGATTTGTTATCTATGGAGCTGACGGGACTAACACCCTTAGTAGTGGCGGGCGACTTCAACGCTTGGACTGTTGAGTGGGGAAGCCGCCGCACGAACCGGAGGGGTCAGATCTTGTTGGAAGCTTTGGCAGAGCTCAACCTAGATCTGGCCAACGTTGGAACCAAGTGTACATTCAGCAGAAATGGTGCGGAGTCGATCATCGACGTGACGTTCTCCAGCCCAGGACTGATCGTGAACTGGAGGGTAGACGATGGCTACACCTATAGTGACCACCAGTCGGTCTGCTATAGCGTAGTCCAGAACGTGAGGCGGCAGGCGACGGGTAGAGCCAATACTCCGACCGTCCGCGGGTGGAAGACATCGCATTTCGATGCCGAGGTATTTGCAGAAGCAATGAGAAGAGAGCGCGAGGGGGGCAGTTGGCTCCGCCCGAGTGCTGACCAATTAGTTGCCACATTATCGCGGGCGTGCGACGCCACCATGCCTAGGACCCGCCAACCTAGGAATGGTAAGTCACCGGTATACTGGTGGACCGACGCGATAGCGGACCTCCGTAGCGCGTGCCTCCGTGCAAGACGGATGTTGCAACGTGCACGTACCGATGCACAGAGGGTAGAGCGCCGTGTAGTATTCGGATCTGCAAGATCGGCGCTTAAAAGTGCGATAAAGGCGAGCAAAAGGGCCTGCTTCGATAGGCTATGCGCGAGTGCCAATACGAATCCGTGGGGCAACGCCTACAGAGTCGTAATGGCGAAGACCAAAGGCGTGTTGGCGCCTGCAGAGCGATCACCAGCGATGCTGGAGCGTATCATCGTGGGACTCTTTCCACGACACGAGCCAAATCCTTGGCCTCCGGTTGCTGAGTCTCACGTCCGACGTTCCAGTATCTCAGACACAGACCAGGGATGGTCGGCCAACCTGCCGGGCATCCAATCCGTGAGAGACGGCAGCCGTGCAGAGGTTGTGGAGGAGGTAAGGGTTACGAATGAGGAACTCATCGTGATCGCCAACTCCCTAAAGGTGAGCAAGGCACCGGGACCGGATGGAATCCCGAACTTGGCCATCAGGACGGCCATGAAAGTGGCCCCCGATCTATTTCGAGCAGTCATGCAGAAGTGCCTGGATGACTGCCTCTTTCCGGACAGGTGGAAGCGACAGAGATTGGTGCTGTTGCCGAAGGCTGGGAAACCGTCAGGGGACCCATCGGCATACAGACCTATCTGTCTGCTGGACACTACGGGCAAGGTGCTTGAGAGGATTATCCTCAACAGACTGGTGAAGTACACAGAGGGTGTAAACGGTTTGGCAAGTAACCAGTTCGGCTTCCGGAAAGGTAGATCCACGCTGGATGCTATTCTCTCTGTCACCAAGACGGCAGAGGTAGCACTCCAGCGTAAGAGTTGGGGCATTCGCTATTGCGCAATCGTCACGCTTGACGTGAAGAATGCATTCAATAGCGCCAGTTGGGACTCCATAGCGCTCGCGCTTAGGAGCATCCACGTACCGGTGTCGTTGTACAAGATTTTGGAAAATTATTTCCAGAATCGGGTACTAGTTTACAACACGGAGGAGGGTCAGAAGTGCGTCCCAATCACCGCAGGGGTACCGCAAGGTTCCATCCTGGGCCCGGTGTTGTGGAATGTCATGTATGACGGGGTGTTGAAACTAAAGTTCCCTGTAGGGGTTGTGATCGTCGGTTTCGCAGACGACATCACGCTAGAGGTCTACGGCGAGTCGATCGAAGAGGTCGAGTTGACGGCCGCGCACTGCATACGCAAGGTCGAAGACTGGATGCACTCTAGGAAACTGGAGTTAGCGCACCATAAAACGGAGGTTACTGTTGTGAACAACCGCAAATTAGAGCAACAGGCGGTGGTCATAGTCGGTGACTGCACCATTACCTCAAGGCGTTCCTTGAAGCTCTTGGGGGTTATGGTTGACGATAAGCTCACATTTAAGAGTCACGTCGACTATGCCTGTAAGAGGGCTTCAACGGCCGCTGCAGGACTATCTCGAATGATGTCCAATAGCTCAGCGGTATATGGCAGCAAGCGTAAACTTCTTGCCAGCGTGGTTTCGTCCATACTTAGGTATGGTGGGCCAGCGTGGTCCAAAGCGTTAGGTACCAACAGTCATCGTTGAAAACTGGAAAGTACCTACAGGCTCATGTGCCTGAGGGTTGTGAGCGCGTACCGTACAGTGTCATACGACGCAATCTGCGTCCTGTCCGGCATGATGCCTATCAGCATAGCCATTAAGGAGGACGTAGAATGCTTCGATCAACGTGACACAAGGGGTATACGAGGCACCAGAAGGTCATTCTCGATGATCAGATGGCAGCAGGAATGGTCCAATTCCGCAAAGGGTAGATGGACGCATCGACTTATTCCGGACGTATCCGGATGGGTCGGGAGGCGCCATGGAGAAGTTAACTTCCACTTGACACAGATTCTGTCAGGTCATGGTTGCTTCAGGCAGTATCTACACAGATTCGGGCATGCGGGGTCCCCCTTGTGTCCCGAGCGCGGATGCGGAAGAAACTGCTGAGCATGTCTTCTTCGTGTGCCCTCGTTTTGTGCATGCGCGGAGCGACATGATGGTAGTGAGCGGGCCAGACACCACTCCGGACAACCTAGTTCGGAGGATGTGTAAAGACCCAAACATTCGGAGGGCGGTTTGTACAGCCGCCTCTCAAATAGTTTTAGAATTGCAAAACAGGCGACAGGTTGACCACCGACACGCCAGTGTTAGCTAACGGCCAGTCTCCAGGTTAGTTAGCTAAGTTAGCAAAGAGATCTATAGAACCAAGAGGGTGCACGGAGCACAAAAGCCGCTCCCCGAAGCAATACCTAGCGGTGGTCCCGGGGAGTATTATGGGCTGGAGACTGGAGGGGTTTTAGTGGGTCCGGTCACTGATTCAAACCAACCCCACACTCCCTGAGGTTGGTCACCTCAGGGGTTTGGATGCAAATTTCCCCTCCACCTGAAACAAACAAAAAAAAAAAATTTATATATATATATATATATATATATATATATATATATATATATATATATATATATATATATATATATATATATATATATATATATATATATATATATATATATATTATATGCTGCGATAAACTGTTCATAGGCAACACTACCGTTTATATTTGATGGTCGTTATTGTAAAACTATACTTTCTATCGACTGTTAGTTTATTCAGAGGAGTTTCTTTCGGCTTCGCAGTCTTTAAAATGTGAAAAGAAAACGATATTTTTCTCTTACACCGACGTTTCGAATAATATATATTCTTTATCAAGGCTCTACAAGTACATTAAGACCAAAAACGCTTTTTAGAAAACAAATACAGCACTCGTTCGCTAATTGCACGCGATTTAGTTGCACTGCGTTTTAATTGCACGTCCGTTAGTTGCACGAAAGTGCAATTAAAAAGCAGTTTTGCGTCCTACACGTGGTTTTTGAAGCTAACGTCTCTCTGTCAAGTTTTGCGAGGGGATACTGAATGCGCGAAATATTTAATTACCTGAAAACAAATTCAATATTTTTAATTTTGTTATTTTAGAATCCGGTTGTATGTACTAAATAACAAATATACATAATCACATTGCACGTTTGCCCAATTTGTTTTCAATTATAGTCGATCTAATTAATTTCAATTTGATCACTTGTGTCGAATCCTCACTGAAATGTCGCATTAAGCTGTCCACACACTGAACAGCTTCTGAAAACGTGGGATTCTCTGAAATACAGTAATGTTCGTTACACTCCAACTAAGTTGCAATGCATGAAAAAATCTGACTGGTTCGAAACTGGTTCGTAAACGGATACACGAAAACCAAACATTAGCGCACCCCCTAAAAATTTTTGACAGTTTTGAGTTCATGCAATTAAAAAGCCCATCCGCTAGTTGCACTGCAACTTTCGTGCAATAAGCGCACGAGTGCTGTACAAAAATTATGCACATAATATCATTACCGAGAGGACCATTTTCCTGTGAAGGGGTTCTTCGGCTAGAGCATTAATTGTCAAAACAGATAATAATCAACCTAACAGAACATCCAAAAATACATAAAATTAGCTAAACAGATATCAAATACAATTTATGCTTCTTACATTATGCAAATTAAAAAATTAAAAAACTATACACTTAAACGAACCGGAACTCGTAGCACTCTCAATCATACTAAACCATTTTTTCCATAACCAGCAACCTTGCATGCAAACTCTATTGCGCACAAGTTATGCTGTGTGACACTCGGTGGAAGCTGTCAACGACCGTTGACGCTGTTGTTTATTTCTGTACTCCGCTTGACGTGTTGCATGATTGCTGTATATGTTGTGCTCAAGCCTTCAACATCACTGCGTTTGTTTACCGTATGATCGTTCGTGATAATGTGGCACATTTCCAACACGTTCAACGCTGTTTTTCGTCTATGTTCATCCAGGATACACACCTCATTCAACTTGAATGAATGGTTCTCGTCGATGCTGTGTTGGAGTAAAGCAGTTTTTTCCCTCAGGTGATGTATTTTGGCAATAGTGGATGGGCTGGTGGCATGTTCGTTTGGCTTGAGCCATAGGCGTAGCCAGGGGGGGGGGGGTTGCCCCCCCCCCCTAATCACTGGCATTGGTGCAGAATTTTTTTTTGGCATTGGTGCAGAATTTTTTTTTTGCAGAATAACGCTAAGGTGAAATTTCTTTTACACACCAAGTTCCCCAAGACGGTGCTGCTGTAGCTGACAACCAGCGTGAAGGGGATCTTAAACCTGCTCTTCTTTTGCTCCGGACTGGCCGAGAACGGGGGAATTTATAGTACGAAGTACCTGCCGCAGGTAGCGTCGTTCACCAAAAAATACCATAAGGCCGAAGACACGGTGTTTAGGCCGGATCTGGAGTCGGCTCACTATCCGAGGCGATCATTTGAGGAAATGGAACGGCTAAATGTCGATGTGGTTCCCAAGTTGGTGGAGCCGCCCACCCCCCCCCCCTTCTGGCAAGCCTGAAGCGTAAGATCTACTCCAACAACTTTGTCGCGAAATTTGAGGAGGAATTGATAAATAAAATGAAAAAAGAATTTGAAAACATGCCTACACGCATGTTTTCATCCGCCATGGCGAACGTTACGGTTAACTGCCGAAATTCCGCACGCAAGATCGTAGATTTTTTCTGCACGTAAGCTAGCATAATTACCTTCCATAGGAAATTAATCAAACCTTATTATCTGTCTTAGTTATTTTTTTACCACCATCCAAAAAAAATCCATTTTTTTAACGCATAGGTTAGCACAAAACGACATTTTTAGCCCACCTGCATCAACTAGCTTAGTATTGGAATCGAGCATTGACAATTCCTTACCTTAATTCTCTAATAACCTCACAGGAAACACGGTTCATGGAAGATAGTGCACTTGCCTACGCGTTGTCCTCGCTGCATCCTGCTAACGTAATACGCATGTCGTTAGAAGAGTTAAAGTGCAAAACCGGAGCTTTCGTATTTTTTTTATGACGTTAACAATTTTGTTGGAGAGGTGGAAGTCTGGTATCAACATTGCAACAGCACGAGAGCAGACGGTAAGAACTTGGAAGACCGGGATCTTATAGACTTGCTTGCTGAAGCCCGTTCGTTCTTACCTGCGACTGAGAAAGCAATTAAAATTGAACTTGCTTCACCATGTAAAACAAGCACGATTGAGCTCTCGTTCAGCACATTACGTCGGGTGAAAACCTGGCTGAGGTTAACAATGGTTGAGTGCTCTCTGCTTGCTGAGTGTTCATTGGCAGATGGTTAACAACAATCGTGGAAAATTTACTGAATTAGCGCTGGAGCGATTTGCGGAGGATAAAAGGAAGATGTTTTTTAGTTAACGACCTTGTTATTGTGATCTTTCTACGGTAGATTTAGTGTTAATTAAATTACAGTTTAGTTTAATTTAGTGTTAGTCTAGTCTAGTCTACACTAACACAGCCAGCACTTGAAAGGATCCTGGAAAATCCACCATTTTTTCAAAAACTGATTTCCATACATTTTTCTTGTCAACGGCCAGGCCTACTGTGTAGCGCAATATAATACAATGTAATCTAAGAACGGGGACAATCCGTATGTAAGAAGTAATATAATTTGTTGGGAGTGACAAAGCTAAGAAATTACACTCCTTTGTTGACCAATCTCCTGGGATGGAACATAGGTATTTCCTCCTTATGTTCGTGTTTTAAAACCAAGGATATAGCGCCTTTACTCGCTTCAACTGTTACGGTTGGAAATTAAAATTATTTTTTTTACCTGAGTACTAACTCTAGTCCTAGCATTTTAAGCATATGGTTATAGCGCCATTACTCGCTCTCTTGAAGGAATATTGATTAGTAAATAAGATTTAAGATGATGTTTCTTGTTAGCTTAGCTTAGCTTAGGTAGACTGCCCGTAGTTGCACTCCGTGATTGGTCGAACTAAGAGAACTGCAAAATGAACCAGATTTATGGTGCTTGGGACTAGTATGTAATGCTAGTGCAATTTTCACTGGTTCACAATACTTTTTCCACTGACCAATAACGACGCCGGCCACGACCAAAAGGCGGTACTACTTGGGAAGGAAAGGGATGGTGATACTCGTTTTGTTTAGAGACCGCGGGTACCACTGCATCTTTACGAGTATCACAGGATAGGAATCGTTTTAATAAGGTACAGCTCTGGTAACTTTATGATAACTGATGCATATTACGCGAAATACAATTTTGAAAATTCAGAAGCCTATTGCGCGATCAAAACCGTTATTTGTTTTAGTAAGATGGGGTGAGACAAATTCAGGATTTGCCATGGTAGGCAATGGGGAACGAGAACGCATGCTGAATCTGAATCTGAATCCGTTGTTTGAATATATGTACTAGCAAACCGATGAATTTTTATCGAATTAGTTCGATTTCTACTTCAAATAAGTTCTACAAACAACGCGATACAGATCTGCAGAAATGCACCTGCCGTACTGCATTTATATTAAACATAATTATAGAGAAATACTAAGCTAGAAAAAGAACGCTCTCACCATCTACAATTCGATCCAGATCCTATTCATTCAATCTATATTTTGTGTTCTTAATCGATCATACTCATCTGTCGAGTATCACTCAGCTTGGATAAATTGAAGAGAAAAATTCATAGGACATTCGTTGGCTCCTGTAGCGAAAACTTCTCCTTATGGCGGTTTCGATTACTCCCGAAGTTTTAAGAGGCATTTTAATCCGCTTGATCTTCATGCACTTTGACTAGTACTGCGACCTGCGTGTTGACTAATATCGGCTGTTTCTTCAAATACGGAAGGCAACGTTGGCGGTTTTCGGTGAAAGCTAACTTTATATAACACTGTTTCAACCAAAAACAATAAATTGAAAATATTTAGCGAGAAAATTGTGACGCAGTAGAAAAGTTGCGCCCGTCCGCGTTCGTGCTTTACTTCGATCTCCACAGTTTAGTTTAACTTAGTGTTAGTAAAAAAATTAATTTTTTTACTTCTAAAATTTTGATTTAATTTTTTTACTTCTAAAATTTTGAAGAACTTGCCCCCCCCCCCCTATTCAAAATTCTGGCTACGCCCATGGTTTGAGCTTATCCAGTTTTTTGATGTTCGACCGGTGGTTGCTGATTCTTGTTTTGAGATGCTGTGTAGTGAGTCCAACATAGCACGCATCGCAGTTGGCACAGGGAATTATAAAAATAACGATGCATGAATACATGAAAATTTCACACTAGTAGTAGTTGTGAAAATTCTCATAACTCTTATTTTCAAGCATTTAAAGTTCTGAAAAGAACTGATTCCATAATCTTTAACTCGAAATGTGTGCTACAGAACGCTGATGATCGCACTACCACCGGTAGCATTGAATATTTTGTTGGCCGCGCAAAATAAAATTTGCTCTCCATTGTGCCCTCCAGTAGCTGTGCCAGCAAAATATCCTGCAGCGTACGATGGTAACTGTTGCTGCCGCATGCAAAATAAAGATAACATTTTCCGTAGTGCCTGGAAGTTGGCTCGTATGCAGCTCTCGTTTCCTAATATCGCGTACCTCTAACAGCTATACTCCACTCGCTATTGTGTGACAAACTAGACTGAAGCTGAATTTTCTACACGCAGTCTTTTGTATCGAGTTCAGCGTAGATTTTTGCCATGAGGGCGTGGCCACGCAGCTTAGAGAAAGACAAACGGTACAAAACACTTTGTTGAGTCAGAATATGTAGGCATTGGAATTTATTCCGTTCATGTTGTTGTTATCTGTGCTCGGAAAACAAGGGAATAGCAAGGAAAATGTATGGGAAAGCTTGATCTTGGAACTTTTCACATTTTTTCAGCCATAAGCAGTAAAGCAACAATATCAAACATTGTATCAAACACACACTTTAGCTATCCACCGACATATAAATGACTAAGATGCATCGTCGTTCGCTTGCTACAATCGTTTGAAATCTGACGCAACATTTGCCAGTTTCATATCCAATTTCACAAAATGTAATCTAGTATCCAGCTTTTCACGCACTATAATGACGGTCGCTATAATGCGAGTTCGTAATATGCAAACCTCTCTGCTTACGTCAGATTTGCGATTGCGCACATATTTTCTAATGCCTTCACATATTTTCCAATGTCTTCCATTTGTCTTCAAAAACAAGGATGTCTTTACCACAGGGTAAATGTTTTCGATTTGAAGACATGTCTTTCAATGTGCCATCGCTGGTTGTCAGTTCCATTTTAAGGAAACATTAGTATATTACATAACGCGATGTTTGGCAATTTGCCGAAGTAAAATATTTGACAAGTGAAAAAAAGTGAATTTTTGCGAGCGAAATCTGTCTTTAAAACTCGATTGTGGAACACACAGGAATTCCATCATCCTGTAGTTTACAGTTCAAGCGAAGCAGAGTTTACGAGTTTACGCTTCGAGCGAAGTAAAGTTAGCCGAAACTGACAGCATATAAACGCGAGAAAATGTCAAATTTTTGCTAGCTGCTTCTAACTTCACTAATGTGTGCATGCGTGAGAAAAGTAAGCCCGAGTGGAAACACTACCTTCGATTGCGCTGGATCGAATTTGATTATAGTTCCAAGCGAAGTAAAAATTTTGAAGGTTCGCTTCCTAAAAAAAATACGATGTATTTTTCAGTGAGAACAGGGAATGGACAATGTTTTTATGGTAACCATAAAAACATGGTATTTTGACTGTATAAACGGTTTTTGTCATTGCCATGTTTTAACAATGTTTTTATTATTGAATCTACCACCGACAATAATTTTACCATGAAAAATATTGTCAGTAACTTCTAAATCTATTGGAAAAATGCCTGGAAAAAATGCTGTTAAGATACACAAAACCTCCCCCTTTCATGGTAAAAATGGCACAAACAATGTTTTTTCTATTTTCTAGACAATGATATTTAATGTAAAATAGATGCATTTACAATGAAAAACATAGTTAATATACATACATAAGACATACGTAACACTGGCGTTTTTCTCTGGTACACGTTGATCCATAGTCAGAGCCGGATTTACGATTGTGGGGGCCCGGGGCCCAGTTTTCAGTGAGGGCCCCAAAATAAAACAAACCCGTTTTTTATCATACGAGTTAAAAACATTTATTTGTTATTGAAAAGTTACTAAAAATTTGCTAGATTTTTTTACGAGTTTTTTTTGCAGAGAACTTATTGATTGAATAATTAACATTCAGCTCCTTCAGAATATTGTACTCTCAACTTAACAATGCTAAGTTCGACAGCCTTCCACTCTTCATAGTCGTACGCAACCTATTTTCAATCGGTTTCATCTTCGAAAAAGACCTTTCTCCAGTTGGGTTCGAGATCATTAGGCTCAAATAAATCCTTAAATAAAATAATTTTTGCAAGGCACTAACGAGTTTTTGATTTTTTTCTTCATGTAATCATCTTTTTTGAGCTCCACTTTGATATACGCGAGGCTTTGTGGTGACAGCTCATTTTGAATAAATGTAATAATAAATTCGGTTCTTGCTCATTGTTTATAGTCAGATCTAACTGATTTGGACCAGAGATGCCAGATGTTTTCGAAAGATGTCTGCAACTGCTTGAAATCCGGAAATTTTTTCTTGATATCTGAAAAAAACCTGCCGCAATTTGAAAAAAAAATGCGATCCGCAGGCAAAAATTTGCACACAATTCGAGTAAGACTGCGCAAATATAAGGCCACGCTGGCAATAATCTACAGAAACTAGGAAAAAACTACACACATCTGCCGGTCAATAAAATCTGCACACGGACTCTGAACATTTGCATTTTACAACGCAAATCTGGTATCCCTGATTTGGACAAGTAAACTTATTTTCGGAATCAACAGCAATGCATTAAAAAAACTTGTGGATTATGTATTTTCTTTCCTGCTTGATCTCCCATGCACGCTGGTTCGATTCAAATGGTGTGTCAATGTGTGTCATTCCAAGAGAATCGAAGGATCTTGGATGTAGTTGTGATATTGGCGCTCTCGAAAAAATAACACTGAAAAAAAGTTTCAAATTGAAATGGTCTGTTCAAATTTTCTTGCTGTAAATTGAACTTTTGATTGAATCTCATTTTTGATAGAGAAAAGAACTTTTTCTCGTTTTGTGGGGGCCCCAAAAATGTGGGGCCCGAGGCCCGGGCCCCCTGCCCCCCCCCCCCCTTAAATCCGGCTCTGTCCATAGTACTCCGTACTCCGTCCTGTCCAATTGTCCGACAAATGATGAACAACATGAATTTTTCTTCTCGGCTTTATCGAGCCCCAAAGAAAATCCCATAAAGAGTTGTCAAAAAATTCTTTACAAAATCAATGCTGCATTTTTCGAGTGAAAACGAGACAAATGCAGGGCTGCGCACGTACACTGCCTTCAAAAACAACTCAAACAGTGATTTTCTTCAAAGGATGGTACCTGATGGTACCATTCGAGTAGTTCATTTTGTACCAACTTTTTGGGAAGATTTCTTTTTGAGTGTTACGTATGTCTTATGTATGTGGTGATACTTCGTCTCCAACCCTCCTAAGCAAAAAATCGCTCACTCACCCCGCGACTACTTTTTGATCGAACCGTTACAACATGTTTTACTCATCATGAGTACACCTTCATAAACTACTCAAACAGTGATTTTATTCAGAGTATGGTACCATTCGAGTAGTTCATTTTGTACCCATATTTTTGGAAGATTTCTTCCTGAGTGTTGTATGTGATAACACTTCGCTGAATACTTCCCTCCTCTGGACGCGATATGTTAATGCTCTAATACACTCTTTGACCAAGCGTCAAATATTTGTCACTTTTTGACAGATAATAATTTAGTCGAAGATAATTGCTTGTCACTCTCCAATTTTTACATGGGGCAAACACGGGCAAACAACAACCATGATGTCAAATAAATTTTACCATTATGTCAGACGGTAAAATACTCGACCATTGGACAAAGAGTGACATCATATCAAGAAGACTGGCATCTCTGGATCGATCCCATACGAACGGCAAACGTCAAATCAAACCGCGCACTCCATCTATTAATGGTGGAAGCACATACATAAGACATACGTAACACTCAGGAAGAATTCTTTCAAAAAAGTTGGTACAAAATGAACTACTCGAACGGTACCACACTCTGAATAAAATCACTGTTTGAGTTGTTTTTGTAGGCAGTGTACCTGCGCAGCCCTGCATTTTTCTCGTTCCTACGTATGTCTTATGTATGTGGTGGAAGTTTGCTATAAAAGTGCTTGTAATTACATCGCTGCGAAGACATATAGCGAATTTCTTTATTCGACTGCGTCAGGGCAAATCTGCCGAGCAATAAAAAAATGGCATTGCCATTTACGAAGCAAGTAAAAAAGAGATCCCAGATAATTGTTTACGAACTAATAGCGAATTTTTTTATTCCACCAGCTCACCTCGTTTTGACCTGGAAGTGCACTAACTGCTGTCAAAACCCTTCTTTATTCGCTCGATTTTGACCCAGTTTTGACCTGCCGTGCTGCCCGAAGCGCACTGTAAAATTTGTCAGCTTCAACCCACCACCGCACGTGCTAAGTTCGTAAACAATTATCTGGCATCTCTTTCTTACTTGCGGCTTAAATGACGATGACGTTTTATTATTCCTCGGCAGTTTTGCCCGCACACAGTGGCATAAAGAAATTCGCTATAAGCACGTGCGGTGATGGGTTGAAGCTAACAAATTTTACAGTGCGCTTCGGGCAGCACGCCAGGTCAAAATCGAGCGAATAAAAAAGGGTTTTGACAGCAATAAGTGCGCTTCCAGGTCAAAACGAGGTGAGCTGGTGGAATAAAGAAAATCGCTAATAGTGTGCATATGTGGTAATCCAGCCTGTGCGTTCGGCTTGCATTCGCATCGCCAGCACACACACTAGCATGCGCCAGTACCACTTTTACTCAAAAGACTGCGCTGCCAAAAGTGTCGCTCAATCTCAGGCAGAGTTCCTAGTCTTCTTGATATAATGTTTTTGATATTACGTTGTCTAATGATTGGAGTTGTTCAACTCTTTCTAAAATTATGTCATATTTTACTTTTATTTGAGAATCTTTCTCGAAACGTGCATAAGATATACAATTTTCAATGACATACAACACCTATAGACCAGTCAGATAGTCAAACTGCTCGAAAAATGTCTGCGTCGGCATGATGCAAAGTGCGTATTCAAGCAGTAAGGTTCATTGTGTTTGCAAGCCACGCCAAGCCCGAATCGAAAAAGTGAAAATTCCAGTGAAGTGAAAACAGTGGATGATTTGATTGGTTTTGCCGGGAAATAATTGGTAAGTACACTCTTCAATTGACCTATTTTTTCCAGAATCTGTAGATATCTTGTCAGATTAAACAAACGTGAAGTCTTGCCGGCTCTTTTTCGAAAATTGCAATTTCATTGCCAATGATAGCAACGCAAAAAACGTGCATTCGATAAAGGTCACTTCGGAACATGAATATCCGGCTTTTAATCTTATTAGTAGGTTTGAGAAATAACCCCAGGTTATTGAAGTACGCAGTTTTTACAAACATAAGGAAATTTGATATATTTCTAAGTATGTCAACTCATGCATGAACACTTAATACTTGTACAAATTTTTAAAATGGCGTATCAGAAATAGTAAAATATGTTGCAAAGTGAAGGTCAACTTTCAGTTTTGGTCGCACAGTGTGAAGCCATGAAAAGTAATTTGATAGAATTTACTATTTTAAACAGTTACATAATGCTAGTTTACCTCAAAAAGTTGATTTGCTTATCTAGAATACAGTGATGCCATATTTCTGTATTTCCTGTACTAAAGAAAATTTTTGTTTTAGGAGGAATGAACCCAGAAAAACGACACCTGCCAAATTATCGGACGTTTCAAAAATAATCGAATTTCATTAGTTTTATATATTACTTTCTCAAACAAAAATGTAATAATTTTTTTACACAATTTGTCGATGAATTCTTGCATCTATCAATTAAACATGGGTTTTAAAATGAATAATTAAATTCAAAATCAAACGTCAAACAAAACGTTTTCGCTTTTCAAATTATTGCAGGCTTTATGGACCGATAGATCTGAGTCAAACAAAGAGGAAAAGAAATTAAGGGGTTATATACCTTTTTAGTTTTCAAAAAACCGAAATTTTTTTTATTGTATTATCTTCAAATACAACATCTTGAGAACATTTTCACAAATTTTCATAAAGATCTGAGCTATAGGAAGAAAGTTAGAGCGATTTACAGCGCGCCTCGCCACGGCCGCATTAGCTAAACTTGAAACTTTACACATGATTATCTCGGAAAAGTGTTTTCCGAAAAATGACTTTGCCGTGATCCTGATTCCGGGAAAACTACTGAACCGATTTCCTTCATCTTTTTATTTTTCAATTTTCGTTGTAAAATTCGCCGGTCCTTGAACGATAGCTTTTTGCAACATACATTTACATTTTGCCGCAAAAACATTTTTAATGCAATTTTTAGCGCTCAAAACGTGCATTTTTTGGGAAAAACGTTCCCGTTTGCACTGAAAACAAAATATTCATAAAAGCGATCGTTCAAGGACCCGGCACACTTCTAATCTAATGAAATAATATGAGTTTTTTGATTTCGGTTGACCCGCTGAGTCTCTATCAGAATCACCGCAAGCCTCTGCAAAAAAATAGCGTTTCGGGGAAACGGCCATTACTCCAGTAATAATTGGTATATCTCAAAATCAAACGTATTTTGTTGTTGTTGATAAACTGTACTTTCAGATAAATACCCCTTTGATGCAATAAAAATTGTGCTATGCACTTAAAAATAACTTCCCTCTCAACTTCCCTCATTTTTCTCGACCAAGAAGGTATATAACCCCTTAATGCTAACACTTTTGTTTGCTATCTGCGAGTTAACGCAAAGCACGGGAAAAAGCGTTTAAGTTTTCTAAATACACTAAGGTCTTCTTTAAACGCGGGTATGTGTTCCTAGTTTGTATGAAACCTTTTACACGGTTGGACTGAAAAATGAAAATATAACGAAGAAAACCGTCCTTAAATGTTTGAAACTTGTTTAAACATAATAGTGTTCAATCTAAAGGTCAAAATGCAATATTTCAAGTTTTCAGTATTTAGACCAAAAATTGTTTTGAAAACGGATAGGTATATCTAAAACGGAAAATGTGATTGAAATGAGATCGATATCTTGGACAGTTTTTAAGTAATGCAGAAAAGCAACCAGCATAAAAAAGACCTTAGTGTACATGATTAACATGATTATTTTGATATTTTTTTTGTTCTATCGATTTTTCAGAGGCATATTAGGTTTATCCAAACGTGATACTCGTATTCTATTTAATTGAAAATAATTGTTTGTTTCATAATCTAATATAATTTCTTTTGGAATAAACGCATACCAGTATAACCATTTTTTTCTAGGTACATGCTGTAAAAAAACAAAAAATGAAAAACATCTGAGGGATGTAATAGCGTTTAGAATGCACCTGTTTATTATTCAAAAACGGTAAAATTTTGTAGCTGCTGTTATTTTCCATCCAAAAATATTTGTTAGTATACACATAGGCATGTTTGTTTCTTTTAAGTTCGACTGTTTTTCTCAAAACAAAACGCACAAAAATTGGATCGGTAGTAGAATACAGCGGAGCCGCTTTTTTACATGGCGCGTAAAACCTGTTGTCTTTTAGATGTTATTTGTTAAATACTTTCGTAATGGATAAAAACGCAGCTTCTTCCTTCTGTGAGTTAAGCTGGAAATCAGGAATCAAAAAGCCAGGTAAAATCAGTGAATATTCGGAAAGTTGGTCTCGAAGTTCTGAATACAAGAGTTGAAAAAGGGCAATCATTAAAAATCAGTGTGAATCCACTTTCCTGAGAAATCCGCGTATAATTTATGTATTATCTTCATTCACAGTTTAACCCTTAAAGGCGCACGATGTTAAAAAAACCATCTAAAAACATAAAATCTTTGTTCCACAGGTTAACTGCTCTAAAACTAACCAATATGCATAAGAAAATTGGAAGATTTACTTTTTAATGTGCAAATATTACCATTTTGTTTTTAAACAACACTGTGACTTTATCGCAGAATAAAGTCGAAACAATTACTTTTGTAATAGTAACTTTAAAATTGACCTTCTGTTAGTATAATTACTGATAATTCAAACATTTTCACTAACCACTAACCTTATTATAAAATTTGTTTTCGAAGACAGTCAGCACCAGTCGGGAATCTCGCCATGTTTTTTTTTTCGTTTCCGAGATTTTGACACCAAAAATAAAAACAAAACATTCAAATACAGTACTTCCAGCTGTTAAGTTTTCTTCGTTAGAGTCTAGAGAGTTGTTCTAATGAATTTTATTTCTAAAAAATACTAAAAAACGTATATTTTAAAACGTTTTTAGTAGTGTTGTTTTAAAACAACATTGCGCATTTAAGGGTTAAGGTCCTGTACAATTTGAGCTCACTTTTTTCATTTTGTTGCTCGTAGACCGTTTAAACCCTAAGTTTTTTTTGCATGCCTGCACCTATCCACTGGTTTCAAATAGAACCACCTATACTCGATTATCTTAATTTGTTACCTGTAATGAAGCTTGTAACAAACGAAATAAAGATTGAATAAAGTTTTTTTCCGAAAAACAAACTGAAATTATTTATTAATGGTAATGATTATTATTCAAGTTATCTTGCCTCTTAAATATGCAAAAAAAGTCATGTTTTAAGAGCAGGTTTGAACAACAAATGAAATATTATGAAGATAAATCGCTTAATCCGCCATTACTGGTTTTTCTTTCGCGTACTCTCTGGAGGCTTTCGCGTACCCCTAGGGGTACGCGTACCCCAGGTTGAGAACCGCTGTTGTACACCAAAGAACTCAAAATCCCAAACAAATCTTAGATCGGGTAACACTGAGGCAGATGATATCGAAACCACTGCGCTTGAATCATGATTTAGAAAAGAAGAAGGAAGTCCTTTTTTTCTAATACCTTGGTCGGTCTTCCACTACGAATTATGGTTAAGATTTGCTGGATAAACACAGAAACCGGAATATTTTTGCTTTTAAAATTGTTTACTGTAAACTTTTTGCCAGATTGTTGTGCAATTCATTTTGAACTGTACAATGCGCTTTCGCAATTTTTCTTGTTTCGACAAAACTGAGCATGCATAATCAAAACGATAAATACTGAAAGAGAGGAGAGAAATATTTTACATATACTTATTCTCATTTCTCTCTGAGCGTGTTTGTTGTTGACCTTCCGTCGCCAGAATAAAGTGCTGCAACTAGACACCCTGTTGTCTGGGAGAACCAACGACGACCGTATGAAAGCAAAATTAGTAGGCAACAAAAAAAGAATAGCGATAAAGTTTTCAGTCAAGAAATAAAAAAAAGAAAAGGACGGAGGGAAAATCGGAAAAGAAGATTGTTTCTCTCCGGGGATTCAGTAAAATTTGTTCAATAAAATCAAACTAGCAACAGTCTTTGTTTTTTTCCGTACGTACGGAGAATTCTGTTTTACAAATCTCTGGCAAACGTCTAAAAGATTACCTTAGCCTTTGTTCTTGAACTTCCGGTGGTCGTGTCTCAAAGGGATTGAAGCTGCGCTGTTTTTGCTTGTTGAAAAAAAATACTTAAATTTTTGAGATCGAAAAAAAATGTTCATATCAAATGTTTTAAAAATGGATGGATCGTGGAAATTTGTTATTGTTTCAAAAAACAAAACTTTTAAACTACTGGAAAACAGAAAGTCGATTCTCCTTAAAATATTTTTGGACAACATCAGATCTCGACATCAAAAATTTTGAGCTTTTTTTATAAGCCAAAAAAGCGAAACTTTAACCATCTTGAGAGACGACTTTCGGAAGTCCAATTGTGAAGTTTAAATTAATCTTCTAGACCTTTGCCAGGGATATGAAAAACAGAATTCTCCGTACATGCGGAACAAATAAAGACCGCGCGGATTCGAGAATGTTACGAGGTTGATTTCAATGAACAAATTCTACCGCGACCCCGGAGAGAAACAAGTTTTTTTCCGATTTTATCCATGTACTTTTCTATCATTTTATTTCTTGGTTTTGAAAATTGTTGGGATGGGTGGGTTTCAATGAAAAAGTTATATTTCGATAATTTCATATCGACAATTTCTGTGCATTTTATCATCGATCATATGAGTGAAATTTTGACCGCTTTGATGCTACAAATTTGGAAATCTCATGAAGCCGAACGGACGAAATTTTACATATGAAATTTTTTCCAGGAGACAAAGATACTACTAAATAAAATTCGAAGTGGTGGCTCGAAGTCGGCCATTTGTTGCCTCAACACCGTATCGCCTTAAGAGCTAGTAGGGGTCTTATAACTCCGTCGGTAAGAGCACGGCACCCCAAGCTGGAAGGCAAGAGTTCCAGGGTGGCCACTCTACCGGGAAAAACGGGAAAAGCGGAAAATAGCCGGGAGTTTTAAATCACCGGGAAAAAAATACGGGAAAACCGGGAAATTAGGCTTCACGCCGGGAAAATCATTCTCCTTCATGTCTGCCGTTTCATTTGTTCAACAGTTTCTGAGGAAATGTCAACATGAAAACCTGTTTTTTTTTTGCACGATGACCTAATTGGCATGATTCTGCCGGTTAGGGGAAAGCTGGTTGTTGGTTTCAGCCAATGTCGACAACGGCTTCGCAGTAAGATCTGCGTCAAACAAAATCAGGCTTGGTCATGTGGATAAACTTTCTGCTTCGTGACATATATTTTTAGATTTTCAAAGAAGTCAAAAATTAACCAGCGTCGAGGGAGGTGTATTGAAACTTCTTGTGAATAGTGTTCGACATTGCATCGGATAGAATCCGGTCAAAAGTCGGATAGGACCGGAAGCTTTGAGTCTTGATTTTATTTCGAAACGGGCCGGAACGGAGCTACCCGGTTTGTACTTCTCGATTTTTGATATGATTTTAATCACAAGCAGCACATTTATATTGCGGATCACTTTAATTGTATTTGCAAGTGACATATTTTAAAGATAATATATATCAAATATTTTTAACAAACTGTGTTCGTCTGTCATGTTGCGGAAACTAGGTCAATATCTGCTGAAATTTCGTTAATATAAATAATCAAGACTCTGTTATTCTCAACACTCTCCATATTGAGTGTTTCGCAGAAAAAAAAATAGTTTTTCTTGATTCTGTGTTCGACCTTTGGATTTTGTTGGGGAAAGACGCCACCTTGAAGCGCTATTTGTTAAAGATTTCTCAGATTTTTTCTATATTAAAAACAAACAGTAGTTAATAATATTTTTTCAAATTGTTTATTCAGAGTGTCAGTTGAATTTATTATACGGACCATGAGAAATTTTTTTATATATTCCATTGGCCCCAGCTCGAAAATTTTGTATGTCCCAGAATCGATGTTTTTCGAAAAAAAAAATTATTTTGAAAGAACAGATCTCAACGTTTCGTGCATTTTGCAAAATGCATCTTGACAGTTTCATGTTTATTTTTTCATTGGTCACTCTGAGGCTCTTCTTCCCAAAGTCCGCTTGAAATTTTGCCTGAGGACATTTTTCGACAACTCTTAAATTTTTCCCATGCATTTCATTGGCATCCTGATACAGAAGCACTGCAAGCTCGAGAGTAGGTGGACAGAGAAGGAAGCAAGCAAGCGCGAGAAGGCAAAGATTATCAACGATTTGGAGATAAAGAGGGCAAAAATTGTGCAACATATCACTATGAAGGTACTTGCTAACGTCGACGAACAGCTAAAAACGATTAAGGAGAAATGTTTTTCATAGTTTTGTAACACTAGTTTTGCAAGGCATAAATAAGCATGTAAAAATTGATTTTTTCTCCTATGTTGCAAAAATAAAACACCGGGAAATTTTATTAAATATCATCGGGAAAACCGGAAAATCGAAAATTGATATTGAGTGGCCACCTTGGAGTTCGATGCCCGATACAGTCACCTGTCTTTTCGGGTTAGAAATTCGGTCGACTGTCTTAGAGCATTAGCGTACATAATTACTGCGGAAATGCTGGATGAACGTTGAGCGACCGCTTATAAAGCCAAGAAGAATGTTTTTTAGCCTAAATTTTCAAACTGGGTACAGTAATCATAGTTTAGAAATCACTGTCCCACAGGGTTAATATCGACCATAAAAAATTCAGGATGAACGAACGCGTTAACGCAAATAAATGTTGTTTACGTCCATTCAATTTCAATTTGACTATTAAAAGTTTTTGACATACGGTAAAAACCAATACTAAGTGTAGACATACCATGAAAAAACTATCAGCTCCAATTACATCATTGTTCAACCGATCGCTACGTGAAAGGACGTTCCCGGAAATCTGGAAAACTGCATCTGTCATTCCAATTTACAAGTCCGGCAACGTAAATCGAGTAACAAACTACCGTGGTGTTTTTATTTTATGTTGTTTGGGCAGTCTTTGAGAAACTTGTGCACAACGCGCTATATACGGCATCAGCACCTCTCATCTCCGACAGCCAGCACGGTTTTAGAAAACATCGGTCAACTACAACAAACTTGATGTGCTATGTTACCACACTATCACGGGAAATGGAAATGAGGAGGCAAATCGACGCGGTGTACGTTGATTTTGCGAAAGTATTCGAGACCGTTCCATATCATCGAAAAAATGAAGCATATTGGCTTCCCAGAATGGATTTTGGACTGGATTTTGTCATATTTATCCGGCCGCACCTTATATGTTGTAGTCAACTCAGCTCGATCCCGCTCATTTTGTATCACGTCTGGCGTGCCCCAAGGTAGTGCTCTTGGACCGCTGTTATTCAACATCTATGTGAATGATCTGTACCTCTTTCAAACTCTCTTTTGCCGATGACCTGAAAATATTTCGTGTAGTTGCGTCTACGAATTACCACACTGCCCTGTTATCATTAAAGGAACCTTCTGCTTAACAATTACACAGGATGACGGGGATTTACATTTTTTTTTCTTTCTTCACATATTTATTTGACACGGCATAAATACAATTTAATATTTAACGGCACCAATTATATTGGTGACTTACTTTCTAAAGTATCTTGAAAACTGAAAGCAAATTTTTTATCCTCGCTGCCGACTACGAGCTGAAATTAAGTCTAACTTAAAACTAACATGGGATTTAAAAATTAATGGATGCGACCTATGGAGAAAAAGTGAAAAAAGACAACTTGTTGCATACTATGATGGATGTATGCCAATGGAGTCTGAAAATAGCTAAAAAAATCGTTGTTTCCACAACAAAATGACGCTGGTGACATAATTTCAGTTGAGAAAACTTTTTCCATAAATCCTGCGTTCGGCAAAGTTTTGTCATGTAAACTCGTTATGTACAGGTTTGATTGTTGCAATTCGTTCAGACAAATATCTATGCAAACGTCCACACTGAAGATTTTAAACGCTGGCGCTTACGTCACTATTCTGCGAGATCACGCAGTAGATGATGAGTGATAATTCATCTTTAGCCAAACCGAGCAAAGCAATGAACGAATTACATATTCAATTATTACAAAAGTTCTAATCAATGGGTGAGCAGTAGTGTGATTTCTTATACAACGTAAAACTTATGCAGTTACCGCTATGTATTCGTAATACAGGGCGGACTCGCTTATCCAGAGTTTTGATTATCTGGACTTTTAGACTCGATTATCCGGAATTTTATTTTTTTGGTGGTCGTGTTTAATTTTTATTCCGAAATTTTACCTTTACCATTCCTTCTGGCATATTTGTTTCCATTTATGTTACTTCCGGCATGTTTGGGACATTTTCGAACTACGTGAAAATAATCAATGTCCAATTTATTTGTTTTGCTTCTCAAAATTTTACCCCTTCTCTCCTTAGAAATAATTTCTGGTTACGTCACAAGTAACAAGTAAAATAAAAAAAGTAAATATTTATTAATATTAATATTATGTTCATTATGCTCGTTAATCGCAAATTTGAGTATTTTTTCTGTGATTCGATTATCCGGAAAACTCGATTATCCGGAATAATTTTTTTTCCGATGTTCCGGATAATTGAGTCCGACCTGTATCCCGTAATTAAGTTCGAATTAGCAGCAGTTAACGAATACAGCACATACTAACGAGAATTTCATGAACGTTGTTTGTAGTCAGAAAATTACATTCTGTAGAAAATGTAATAAAAATGTAAGAAAATAATTTTGTTAACAATGTTTCCAGTTTTTTTTCTATTAGGTCGCCCAATGTCTGAAATCTCACGATCCTTCCCCCTCCCGCTATTACGATTCGAACCTTTGCATCCAAGTCAAAAATTGGGATACAAATTTCAGAATTTTTGTGGCATGTACTAAAAGATTTTTGGCAACAACATACCAGGCCTGTCCAACCTTTATGCTGCGCGGGCCAAATTTCACGATTCACAACAGTTTTTTCTATCGCTCGCTTAGCCTTGGTGCTAATAGCGTTCTCGATCAACTAGATTAGTTGAGAGAATTCGTTATCGATATTGTTTTTGGCACATTTTGTATGTGTAGGATAAGTACAACGATACACCGTGCCCCAGTGCTGAGTCGAGAAAATTTCCAGCTCGAAAAGATCCTCGACTCGATCGGGAATCGAACCCGATATCACAACCGTGTGGGAGAGCTAGCCGACCGACAACGCTAACCACAGTGCCACGGGGACCACTTGATTCACAACAGTAGTCGGGCTAAAATTTGTAAAATTTTCAAATTTCAGCTGATTTTAAGATTTTGTGTAATATATGTAAATATCATGCTGGTTTTTTGATATAGAAGCAGTCCGTTTTAAATTTAATAACCAAGGGTGATATCAGTTGAAGCTTACCATTATAAAAGTAAACTTACAAGCCACAGTTATAACAAATAAAGAAAACCAACAATGACTTTTTGAAATTTTTCCTTTGGCAAAACAGGATTTATATTTATTGTTGTCAGGTTTTAAAATAATATGAGTTTGGATAGTTGATGACAAACTTAAAACTATTGTTTTTTTTCAGAACATGTGCCATATTGATATCAAATCTAATACCGAAATCCGCAATGATTCTAAATTCTCGTCTGATAAAGATGAACGACGACTATTTTTTACTGCCTTCATCCTTTTGAAATCGTTCTTCATTTTTGAAATGTCGAAACGGATTGATGGTTTCAACATGGTTCAAAATTATGCAAAGATGTTTTTTTATCACAACAAATTCTAATTCGAATATATCAACTCATCGGCCTAAGCGAGGGGCCTAGCGTAGTTGATAACGTCTCCGGCCTGGGTTCGGATCCCAACGCTGACATAAGTGTCGATGGTTGTGGGGTGGCGTGATCCACTCACAACCAACCCAACTGGTCTAGACTTAACCCTAGCCGACACAGGGAGATTTTCTGATGCGAAAAATCTCTAGGATCACGCCTTCCATTGCATGAGGAAGTAAAGCCGTTGGCGCCGGTCCGTTGATCAACGGGTCGTAAGTTAGGGTCCTGGGTGGAGTCGCCTCCCCGGGCGTCGGTGATTGGCACAACAACAGTGGCGGAACTAGACCGACGGAAAATAAGTGAGAATAAAAAAAAACACATGGGACAGATGTGAAACGTGTTTTAAAACTTAGCGCGGGCCACGAGAAATGAAGTAGAGGGCCGGATGCGGCCCGTGGGCCGTATGTTGGAGAGCTCTGCGATAACTGAAGTTAAATGTTCGTCAGCCAGAGCCTAAGTTCTATGATTTACTAGATTTGGTATTTTCCGAAAGTGGTAATTGATTGGTGGTGGTGGTGGTTCTGCTAGATTCCATTCCTGGCCCAGTGTGCAGTGTTAACTGCACACTGGGCCAGGAATGGAATCTAGCAGAACAAAATTATTAGTGCTCTCAAGGTTTAACCAATCGGTTTCTGATCTTCTACAAAGTTTCTTGGTATAGTTGAGCCTTTAATTTGAATGTTTGAATTAGTTCGGAATTTAACCACGAAGGTTGCGTTGCGATGCCAGCTTTTTTCCCTTACACGCTAGAGCTTTGCAGTTTTTGACAAAGCTGTTTCACTCTAAATTCTATGAAACTTAACAAAAAAAGCAGATTTCCTAACATTTCAAGTTTCAGAGATCTACACACTTGATTTATCTCGGCAAACTTTCCAACAGCTGAGCGAGCTCGGCGAAGTTTTTAACAAATGTCAGCAATATATTTCGACGAACATTCAGCAAATATATCGATCTACCGTGAGCCAGCATGTATTGACATTTCGTTTGCCGAAGTTCTTGAAAATTCTGCCTAAAAATTTGTAGAACATTTTGCTGAATTTATCAGCTGTTGAGTTCTCGGCAACAAAATCTAAGTGTGTATACGTTTTTATAAAATTAGTCTGAAATTCACGTTTTTTGTGATAATATTATGAGTTCACTAAAATTATTTTTTACAAAGTTTTTCTCGATAGAAATTGAATAATTACGTCATTTTATTCCTAGTATATAAGTTTTTTAAATACTTAAGTGGAAATATTACACATAACTTGGAAAAAATACACAATTTTATGAATTAGATTTTTCATTGATTAGCAAGTATTAACGAACCATGATATTTTTCAAAGATTGTCCATTGAAAAATGTTTATTTTTTTAAACTTTGGAAGATGTTTTCTTGTGTTTTTGTGATACAGATCGGACTCAATTATCCGAAACATCAAAAAAATATTCATTCCGGATAATCGAGTTTTCCGGATCACGAATCACAGAAAAAATATTGAAATTTGATATTAACGAACATAAAATAAATAATTCCTTTTATTTATTTCACTTATAAACATGCCCGAAGTGACATAAATGGTAACAAATATGCCACCCCTGGGGGTACTCGAAAGCCTTTAGGGGGTACGCGAAAGAAAAATCAGTAATGGCGGACAAAGAAATTTTTTTAATAATACTTCATTTGTTGTTCAATCGTGCTCTTAGAACATTACTATAGTAATCAAACAAAACATAGTTCAATTTGAAACCTGAGCTAGACGACCACAATATGATCTACCCCTACTTTCTCCCACTCTGCGAGAACATTCAGGGCCAGGGGGCAGGACTGGATTTAGATGCTGGAGGGCCCTCTTTCCTCAAAAAATTTGGAGGCAAGAAAATTTTTAATTTTGAAACGATTTAATGCTTCACAGGAAGGTGACGAGCAAAAAAATGGTCTCCACTCTGCCGTCACGTCTGGCCCAAGACTAGGGGCCCCTCGTTTCGGAAGGCCCGGTGCATTTGCCCCTTTTGCCTCCCCCTCATAAATTCGGGCCTGCCAGGAAGTACAATCGATATAAAAATATCGCCAAGGGGTACGCGGACAAAAAAAGGTTGAGAACCGCTGACTTAGAAGTTGGTTTCACATATCCCTAGTACATGTGATTTTTTTTCTTTATTGTTTTGGATAAACTATCATGCTTCATGCCAAGAGATTGTTTTTAAAAAATCTGCGTTTGAATTGGTCGGCGTGCGACCAGACCGAACCAAGCGCCATTTTTCAAAAAATTGAGTTAATAACACCAGCAGATGTGAGAATGAATAATCTATCTTTCATGAAGAAATGAAATCATTTGAACATTTCATAATGATATTATAACAAAAACTCTGTGTATCAGCTTGCAGAAAACATATGTGGTGGTTAAACTTTTAACACCGATTACTCGAAATAATGTTTTTGGCGCTTGGCTCGGTCTGGCTGCACGCCGACCAATTGTAATGCTAAGCATATGAATATTAATATCATGAAACTTCCATACAAATATACTTATTAGCGTTAAAACAAGCGCAGGAGAAACACTTAGGGATAATGAATTTTAAAAAAAAGTTCAATATTCAGATGCAAAAAAGAAAATTAGTTTACTAGGGCGAAACCTAATTTAAACAGCAAAAATTTTCTGCAAATCTTTCCTAACTTTTCCAGGTATTTCCAGGTAGAATTGAATTCCCTGGTGTTTCCAGGTGCTAGACACTGTTATGAAATGGCATTTCACCTATTACAAAAAATATGTACAACAGTTTTATCAAATGCGATGTTTCGCAATTCAATGCGTCTTTTATATTTTTAACCCATTATGAACCGGACCTAGTTCCTGATTTTTTTTTCAACATGATTTTCGTGACGCGGGCTTGTATTGTTCTTATCAAGAAAAAAATAGATAATTTTTTTTTCGAGTTCTTAATTGTTTGCTTTACGCTGCAGTGCAGTGGGTCCAAAAGTGAAAACAAAAATGTTTGCAGAACATTGATAAATGGTACAAAAACATTATACATTATAAACAACATTTTCTATTATTTTTCTCAGCTTTAATAAAATAATGAGAAATTGTGTTTTTGAACAAATTTTCGCGAAACGCTCTTCTACGGAATGGGAGGGGTAGAGGTGTCCAGTATGATTTTTTTGTACCCAACATTCCCAACTATACAGAAAACGGAATATGTTCATCTCACCTCAGTTATAAAAAAAATTGTTTGAGAAAATGAACAGTTGGTCCATAATGGGTAAGGTATGAAACCACACATATTCCCGTCGTCAAAAATACGATAATTCGAGTGTCAATAGGTAGATCCTATGCAGCATTTTTGAAGAATATCAACCACCTGTTCTGCCGCTCCAAGCATAACTGTCCCAGCGTCCATAAAGTTTGCATAGAATATGGGACAGCTATGCTTGGAGCGGCAGTGTTGTGAGATGTTAATTTTCGTATCAAGTGTAATAACGCTCCTTATCTATAGGGATAGCAAGGTTGAATGAAAAGTTTTCTGTTTAAAACGCTTATCTCGGAATGAGTTTATTGTTGTTTATTTATTTTGGAAACCACAAGTAGGTATGCCCCATTCACAGTGAACCACTAAAAAATATGAAAGCATAAAAATTCAAGAAAAAAGCTTGTTTTTAATGATTTTCATTGTCAGTTCGGAATTTGCATTACATGAGTTGATCTCTCTTTGAAACTAACCCCTATTTATTTTAGAATTGAGTTCATCCTACAGTTTGTCGTGTTGTGTTGTGTTATTCAAAAATTGCTTTGATTTTCAATAGTGGTTTTAAAATTGTCTTTCAAACGGTAGAAATATTGCACTGACTTGGTGAAATTGATATTTTTAAATTAAATATTGTTACATGCTTGCTAGCTCAGTTCACTGTCGTCTGTATCAGTTCCACAAGTACAAGAACTATACGTGCTTTTAAATTATGTATTTGTGCATGCCCAGTTTCGACGAATTATTAAATACAGAGTACACTTCCCCTCTGCTTGGCGCAGACAGATAAAAGTGGACAGTAGCTTATTACATAAACGGAAGTATGTACGGATGTTCCCTAGCAACGATTTGTGTTGGACTTATTGATGAAATGTCAAACATTGCTCAAGATATGTTTTATTACACATACTCATCAGTTGCGGGAAATGAAATGGATTTCTATCATATTGACTGCAATGATGTACCTATCATTATCGAACATTTCTGTAGGATTTCTGTTGGCTCTTATGCAAAGTATAATTACGATTGTATATTAGTGTTTCGTCTAGTTTTTGTTAGGAATGATATAGGATGTATTCGTATTGTACGATGAAACTGTAATTGCCGTAGAAGTACCGTAAAAAATTTAGACTGGCGATATTAAACAGATGGCGATTATTTCTAGTAAATAAATTATCAATAACTTTCTGCGGGACTAGAGAAAAATTGCAAATGGTTTGTGGTTGTTGTTTATTCATCCGTATGCAGTCAATCATTTTTCTGTCTTTTTGTATATTTTCACTCTCTAGTGTAACTACATACATCGCCAATTCGCATTTTCCACCTTTCGCAATGATGCAGAACAGAATATTTTTAAACTTACATTTGAGGTACATTTGATCGATTAGGAATTGTTTTTTAATTGATTGAATCTATATAATTATAAGAATTTGTTTGATTTTTTTCATGTACATGTAATAATTACGCCGAGTCCTAATCTAATTCAAGTCAATCTAAGATGGTCAAACAATAACAAAGCACTAAAATGCGATTTATCGATTTGTAGATTTGCTTAAAGGTACCGGTCTGGTTTCATTTCTATAAATCAAAGTACTCACATTAAATTTTGAACCACGAATTTTACACGGTCTTACTTATAATCGTGTACCGTACAGTGCCCATTCACCGTGAGGGTTCTATTGACCGCTCACTTTTCCCTTGGAAGTTATTTTTTTCATAACAAAAAACACTTCACGAAAAACATTTTCACCAAATCTTCAGTAAAGCGTTGCTGAAGTATCGGGAAAATATTTTTAAAAAAGTGTTGTTTGTTGCGGAAAAATAACTATGTTTATAAAGACAAAATGTTTGTTAAGTACCTTTCGTTATTACCTTCTGAAGAGATTAGAAGATGCAATTTAGTTTGTTCTTTCCTTTTAACTTACAATACGGTTTGATCAATCAGTCGCACGCTTTATTTAGCCGGTTGAAATAAAACAAAAAGATATCTACAAAATCTTATGTTGCTTTTTCGATTATCCGTTATTTGAGGTGTAAAACCCATTTGATTTCAAATATCAAATTATGGACTGTGAACAAAGTGCGTAAACTAGAATGATCAATCACGAACCTGTTCAAAAATCAATGTAAAACGAGTATACTCCAATTAGACGAATTGAAATTTGAATATTAACAAAATGTTTTGACGATATAAGTTTAGAATATTTCTCTATGGTAAAAACTGCATAATAGTGATCTATATAGTTTTACGTTTAAGTATATATTGAGTTCGGATCTTCCATATGATACTCGGGTAGGTGTATGTACATAGGCTACTTGTTGGTTTCGATCAACCTGTACGTGGTCCAATAGGCGTGCAATACATATAGTTTGAAAAATGTTTGGTAAATAGTAAATCATTAACCCCACCATTTGACGTCTCCGCTTAAAACCAGAATTTATCGATAAATAAGGCTATTTCATTGATCCTTCAGTTAGTTTCCCGTTTCCGGTGTGTCCAGACGGATGTCTATAGCAAGGTATATTGCGTGCCAAACTATCTGTGATGTGAGTAGAATTCATAATGACTACTAGTTGGAAGTGCATTGTAATGCAGCAATAGAATAACAACGCTACAAAAGCTCTAATCGTGACATAGGTGTACATTATCCTATGAGGAAAGAAGTGACATTTGATACGATTCATCGACATTTTTTTTATATTCCCAAGCAAGAAAGAATTGTTTGCGATCGAACTACCAGCATCTTTCCATTAAGTATTGACCCATATTGTGAGTTTATCATAACCTTTGTAAGTTTTCCATGTTTTGATTTTGATAAAATAGGACGACGTGTCACCAAAATATCAGTGATATATTCTTCTTTGTAATTCAGTTGTGTATTCCCAAGTGTTGTTGGAACAATTTAAAAAAAAAAACAAATTAATGTTTTATTTCATCTGATCAAGTGAGAATGTGCTTTATAGTTTATTGGGCCATATCATAAGCATTTGCCATTAACTTTTCCCGATTGCGGCCTCTGATCAAACTCATTACTATATTTTGAAATTTTATTCATTCAAACTCAAAATTTTATTTTCATGTTAGAGGTATTTGATACAATTTCGAAACGCAATTCGAAGTGCAATTTGATTTTGCGATCGATCTTTGTGTATGGTTTTGATGAAGATGCCATTAAATGCTATTAATTTTTCATATCAGATCACGATTGATTTTCCAAAAGCGCTTATTCAAATATGGCGACAAAGGTTATATATCTTGATAAATGCAAATTGGCAGTTCTGGATTTGAAATTTGACTTCACTTTTTTCCACGGGCGTTCTACTACAAGTTCTGAAAATCAAAGTTTGGGGAAGTAGTTACAATCATGTCCGCGTAATCACGCAAGTCATTCTCTATGTTACTATTCAAAATTAAAACTAAAAACCAACCAAATATGAACATAAATTTGCTTTTGGAATATATCTTTTGCCTGGCGTCCCCGTGTGCAATGCACAGGTTGCACCTATGGACGAGTCGCCCTGCTTTCTTCATTGTGGTATTCAAAATTCTGTGAATCTTCTCGCATTTCGAAAACAACATTTAAAGGTATAGTCAGTGCCTTTTTTGAGCGTGAAATAACTTTTTTTCGTGATGACACTAGTTTTACATGATGCGTAACGTATTTTCGACTATCTATCACGTGTTCATAGTTCATATTTGCATATAGCTTGTTTTTAATAAATAAAATATTTTTTCACTTAGTTTCTCACGCGATTCACACTTTTGAAAAAACGTGTTCTCTCGTCGTACACTATATAATTTGAAGTAAACCTTTAATGCAGCAGCAGTTATGCTCATGATGTACTAAATAATATGCTTTTTATCATAAATAAATGTAAAAGAATCATGAATATCACAAACGTGAACTAAATTAAAGATTGGGACAGCATGGGTCACCAAAGACGAGGCAGTATAGTTCGCATCGACAGCTGATTTTTCATAGTTCACGTTTCAGTTTTAAGGCTAGATTCAACGCAAATGGTTTTGTCACTCCGGAAAAAAATTTCATTGCTTCAATAACCCGACAGTAGAGAAATTCTTCAAAATTCTGCGGAAAATAATCGCCGAGAGAAATTTAACACCTTCAGCGGTATAACATGGACGAGATGACCTCATATTTTGTTATCTATGAAGAGAAGGCATTTTTCTTACTATCCGTAAAAAATGTATTGAGATTTGATCATAATTTTGTGCTGTTTGAGAGGGTGACCCATCTTACCCCTCCAAATGACCCATCTTGCCCCGCCTTTTTTACAGTGCAAAAAAAAACAACCTTTTCTAAAAATTCTGTAAAAGCGAACCAACACTCGATTTTTGTTATGTTTTAGCGTTATTCTATAAAACATACATAACATCAATATAATCATCTGAAAAGTAGACCGAAACTTACTTCAGTTACGAGATATTGATAGAGATATCTGGCTTAGGTGACCCATCTTGCGCCACCTTACCCTATAGATAAATAGTATTTTCGGTTTTGCTATCCTTAACAGTAAAATTAAGTACTTTGAAAATAAGATTGTCGTCAGCCGATTTCTGCGTCCTGCTGATAAAAACATACAAAAAATCAGGTATCCAATTTACCCAAATTGTACATGATTAAACTTTTTTGTTCCAGATTAAACTATGAAGCGGGATATCGATGACAGCCAAGACAACGACCAGCTCGATGATGAAAGTAATGATAATTCTGATAAAAAACCACAGAACAAACGTTCTCGCAACGATGAGGAAGAGGTTCGCTTGCTAATTCCCAGCAAGGTAAGTTTTTTTGTTGAATGTTTTGAAAATGTTCGATTATTCTATGTTTAAAAGAAGCGGTGTATTGCCGCTGCTTGGCATCAATTATTTTGGTAACGAAATTTCTAATTAATTTAAGATGGCTGGAGCTATTATTGGCAAAGGTGGACATAACATCCAAAGGCTGCGGACCGAGGTATGCTTTCCCGTAAATTATTTTTTTGTTTTTAAATTTAATTTAATACGCTTCAGAGGACTTGTATTAATACTTAATCACATAACAGCTCTAGTATACACTTCAATAATCTAAGTTTATACTTAAAGCAATTATGTTTCTCGTTAAGTCGTAATTATTATGTTGTTCTAATTCCTCGTCTATATAGTCAAAGATATATACGACTTCGAAGTGACGATACGTTTCCAGTCTTCTCCGATATCTATGAAATGAGTTGTTGTAACTAAGTCCACAAAATTCTTTCGTAGGATAATTTTCTTCAAAAATTAAATTAAATTTAAAAAAATTACGTACAAGTCATACATCCTTCTTCAGTGAATCTTAACTTAACATATATTTTTTCTTCTTTTCCCCGTCTCGGTTGTAAATGTTGAAAATCAACTCACCTTCATCTATACCACGAACCAACAATAAAACTTGAACTGACCCGTTGCTACTATCAATCTCAAAAACCAACTGTGTTCTCCGGCTGACTGATCGCGGGTATGGTCCAAACTCTGTGCGATGATCCTGCTATCGGTAATACAATGACTTCTTGGTTAATATTGTATCTCATGCTGCTGCCCGAATTACAATCTCCTGGTTTGGTGTACCTCTTGATTCTTGCATCAATTTCGCTTGGAACCCGGAATACTGCTCCCACATCAAATTGGTTATCTGGAATATAAAAAACTGATTCACGCGAACTGTCCAATTGACTAAACTTGTGTCAAATTCCAACCAATGATCGATCTCATAATGATGATTACTTATGCTAAATCTGCTATCCTTTTGGTAAATCTCGACAATCTGTGTTCCAATCCTATAACATATATATAACACATAAACCATGGCCGAACCATCACATGTGAATGTGTATAACTCTGATGCTCGGGCTATCAACTTCACATTGGCTTTACCGTCGTCTTTGGCAAACACAATTCTCTCGCGGTATTTTACCTGAATAATAACTACGCTACCGAACCACTCAAAACGTCGATTCTAAACGATCCCATCTACAGTACCAAGCCCAAGTGAATGTAGGCGATTGTACAGGCCCAGAACGGTAAACACCTTTTATTCTTTATTTTAATCCTTTACTTTACCAGCAGCTCTGAAATCTCTTAGTAATTAAGTTTCCCAAGCGTAACTGTGACTCAGAGTGTAGTACCGTATATTATATTCAACTCATCTTTCTGGTGGGGTTCTACAATTTCAACACATATACTCTAAGAATATCCGACTACAACTTTTTCATGTGTCCTTGTCGTGCCTGTTCAAATACTACTTGTATGTGAGAATTCAGCCTTTTCCGTTTTCATGTTAATAATGTCCTCCTTAAACCATCTTTATTCGCATTCAACATTGTAAGCAATGAATTTTGCTGTAAAAATAATACATCCTTACAACTTTGTATTTACGCAGCAGGACAATATCCCTTTAGTGCTCGTAATTGAAAAGTCATTTTGTATTGTAAGCAATTTTAAAACTGAACATTTTGAGCAAAGTAAAATAGTGCATAAAATGCAGAATACATACTAGGGCTGATATCTGCACAAGTAATTTTTCTGATAAAATCACAACATAAATGTACTGAAATAATTTGATTCAAATATTTCCGTAATTATTCCCTTTGTTACTATTTTATCATAATATATGATGGCAAAATGTAGCATGTTAATTTTAAAACTAGTCTCAAGGAATGTAAAATGATCATACATTCACACAAACGCCATATGAAAACGCGATCCTTCAATCTTTCGTGATTTTGAGGAAATTTCTCTGCAGAAAATCATTCCCTTTTCTCAGACATGTTGAACGAATTGTCTTCCAGCAAATAGTTTTTAAAACTTCGCCAAAACACCCCACCTTTTTGGTTGATTTTGTGGATCTAATATTTTCTTCTGCTACGTTTTGTAACGAATGAGCTAACTGAATTTTTATACACTAACCCCTGTAACTGAAAAAATAAATTCTCTTTCAAAGGTAGAAACCATCAAGTGTATGTTTAACCCAGTAAAATGTATTGTCACGTAGCAATACACCATTGGCTACCTTACCGTAATTAATTAAAGTATTGATATATATTTTCAGTGTCATCACCATCGGCGGGGACATGGAGACAGTCACCAAGGTGGTTAAGGATGTCATGAAACACTTGGACAAGGTAGATGCACATTTCAGTTGTATATACATACAAAGTAACTAAGCTTCCTACTGGTTTCTCGCGGAATCGTAACTAAGTAGAAAAAGTCAATACGTAATTTCTCACATTCTGTACCTAGTTGAATACGAAGCAGTAAAATGGTTAGAAAGTTCCACCTATTGATATCGCGTGATTAGTAATTACAAGCTAAAATTTTCATAAAGTGCATGGCGACTGAATGTCTGTGCACATGTGCTTTCTTCCCCACTTTCTTTTCCGTTCCACTCATGCTCGTAGTTATACTGGCTTCTATTTTCGTTTCCCGTCATTTTTTTAACTCCACGATGAAACGATTCGTCTAGCGTGTGACAAACTACAGTAGTGTCCAGAATTCTGAGAAATCGCTTTATATTAGGACGGTTATTGTGTGCGGAAAGAGTGACTCGTTTTTTACATTAGTATGTTTCATTCGTCCGGCCAGTGATTCTATATAGATCATAATTATCCTTACACATGTAACTTTAACTCACGCATTATTGTTTGTCATCCTTCAGTAGCGTGATCCAATTGTTTTTTTTTATGTTTTTCTCGAATAACGAAAGGGTCACTATTGATTGCAGTTGCGATGTTGTTACTAAACTCCGAATAACCAACCACAATTTAATTTTATAAACAACAATGGTGATGATATTTCTACCTTTTTAATAGTTTGAGATCAGGCCTTAGACGCGCCTATGCTTTTGCACTGGGTTGTATGTGATTTTTTTTGTGGCTCCATTTCCATTTCGAACCCACTGTGGTTCCAATATTTTGCTTGTTATTTTTCGGTCATAGAAAAATGGCGTCTTTTCATAGGCCTGTTTGAGATAGAACAGACTTTTTAATTATTCTAGGTTTATTTTTTTTCCTTTTATATTAATTGTGATACAATAAACGATTTTTACAGGCTGGAGACAACGAATACGAACTTAGAGTGTTAGTTCATCAAAGCCTTGCTGGTTGCGTCATTGGTCGCGGTGGTACTAAAATCAAGGAACTCAAAGATGTAAGTGTTTTTTTTCTGATTCTATTCTATCATTGCGATTTTATTATGATTATTTTCACAAACTTGTCTAACTTTGAATGTATCACACTTGTTCAAACTCCGGTTGGGAGAAGGGGAGAGGGACTGTCAGAGGGTGTGTCGGGTAGAATCGAAGCACTAACTCTGCTATTGTCCTATACACTGACAGTTGGCTGCGTAGTCTGTACCAAACAACACGGTGTTGTATGAGATAACTTGAAAAAAAAAACCTTATATTAATCTGAAATTTTGATGTGCTTTTACGGAGTTTTGCAAGCCCACCTGATTGCCCAAAAAAGTCCGTTTCGTTGGTGGTCAATAATATCGTTTAATCAATCGAAAAAATAGCTTTTATTTTAATACTTTTGAGTAATGATAAATGAATTCAAATTTTATGGAAAATGGTAAATGAGCTGTCAATTTAAAATATAAATTGCCCGACAAAATTTCTGTCTACAACTTTGCTGAAGACGTTAAACCAATCAAACTAAACATCCGAGTTACCCTTTTTTATTTTTTTTCTTGGAAAATTTTAACTAATTCGTTTCTCATTTCTTCCTTATCGGATACCCATTAATGTTTAGCTAATCTTTTGTGTTTTTATAAAAAAATAGTTTTTAAAAAATGAGCTTTTAGATAGGGTATCGGCTCTATTATCGTCAGGTTTTACCTATTATCATCAGGGGGTAAATGATGCCCAAGATCGTTAATTTCTTGCATGATGGTTCTTTATAATGCAGAGTACCTCTCTGCAAAATATTAGTCCTCTATGACTTCATTAATCCGACGGACGATAATAGGTAAAACCTTACAATAATAGAGCCGATACCCTAATTAATTATTTTTTTAACTTACTTTTAAAAAAAAAATTTTTTTTAAAGGTATTTATTTTTAGAAAGACGAAATTATTATCTACAACTACTACAACACCAAACAAACAAACCTTTTTGACTTTAGATATATTTGTAACCATTTTACATAGCTTTTTCACACTGAAATCTTTATAATTCGACTCATACAAGTTTGCAAATGGGAGAAAAGTAAGGAAAATCGAATTTCTTTCTTCCCAGTACAAACCTCAATTTGAATCAGTGTCAATCTACTTGCTGCCGAAACGTATTTTTATCCGATTGGGTTCGACCCAGTCTCGCACTGCTGGCACCTTCAAATCGGATAGTTGGCACTGTTATAGCGAATTTCTTTATTCCACCAGCGCACCTCGTTTTGACCTGGAAGCGCACTAACTGCTGTTAAAACCCTTCTTTATTCGCTCGATTTTGACCCGCACTGTAAAATTTGTCAGCTTCAACCCACCACCGCACGTGCTAAGTTCGTAAACAATTATCTGGCATCAATCAAAGAAATAGTTATCGGTTTCCGTTATACTCTACTAAATTTTTTGGAAATAAATATTGAAATTCAGTCCGCAAATATATATTTCGACTGTGACGTACAGTCTTCCTCAGTGCTTATGTGGACCAGTCCACATAAGCACTGAGGAAGACTGTACGTCACAGTCGAAATATATATTTGCGGACTGAATTTCAATATTTATTTCCAAAAAATTTAGTAGAGTATAACGGAAACCGATAACTATTTCTTTGATTGATCTCAATCACTCTGCTAAGACGCTCGTTATAGATTTTCTAAATTATCTGGCATCTTTTTCTTACTTGCGTCTTAAATGGCAATGACGTTTCATTATTCCTCGGGAGTTTTACCCGCACACAGTGGAATTAAGAAATTCGCTAACTTTTGCTAGTTTTAGTATACCAGAAACCAGAAATCCACTAGTAAAAGATATTTTTTATTACTGGTATTTACTTTTTTAAGTGTTCTCGATGAACACCGAGAAATATCAACCATCCAAAAGCAAAGCCTTGGTGCTACATTCCGTATCGGAATTCGACCTTCCGTTCTACATAGACTTCGCAGTCGACTGCTAGGTGTACAGGACAATTGCGGGGCTAGGCGCTACGATTCTACTGATACTAACAGTCTCTCCCGAGCCGGGACTCGAACATACGACGACTGGTTTGTTAGGCCAGTATCGTACCTCGAGACCAGCTGGGAGATTTCAACTATCCAAAGAAAATAAAATTATACGGCGACAAAAACCCCAAATAATTACTTATTAGTTTTCAAATATCATTGTTAAAATAGTAAACATTTCCTTCGTAACCTCGCATTTTGTATTAATATACCGCTAATTTGTACTCTGTGCAACAAAACCAACAAAACCGACCATGTAAGGTAGAAGGAAACTATTTTAAGCTGTTATGCTCAAAATGTATAAATCGAAATACAAGCACAAGTATATCAGTTTGTTCGCTATCTTTTTCTCTATCACTCTATCATTTGTTTTCAAATTATAAAACTGATTTAGCAAACTCGAACAATAATTGATATTAGAGGACCGAATCAAGGGACACTGTTTCAATCATCCCGAACCTATTTCAAGCCGTTTTTTCAAGAGATTTTCCAAAAGGCGCTTGAATGGCAACAGTTAAAGTTGATTTTTTGATTGATGTTAATTGAAAGATTTTTTTGTGATGAACGGTATTTCACTTATAAACAGCTAGAAGATCAGAGTTTTCGTTTACGTCATAGAAATTGTCGATATTATTGAAAATTCAAGAGCCTGCTTTCTGCGACTGATTAAAATAGTCGCTGTTTTTTAAACCGTTCCTTACCCTACATTGTGTTTGTTCACCAAAAAAAAATAGAGATGCCTCAAAGTGCTTAGAGTTTTGAACCACCCTAATGAAAAATCAAGTTAAGGATAATTATTATAATTGTTATAATTCATTAAAATTCATCTGACAGATTGTGTGTCCTAATGAAAAAAGTAACACTACAACAATGTTGATAAATAATCATAAAATGGTTACCTAACGCGAATTCTATTTTTAAAAGCTTATATTAAAATTAGTTACCAGTTATATTAAAATCAAACGCATCTGCTACTGTGTTAAAGCTAGTCGACATAAAGCGTATTGGGTCAAATTGACCATATTCTGCATTGCATTGAGGCAGGTTCAACAGAGACCTTAGTCTGAGAGATCGTTCGAGGGCATATGTATATATCCAGGTGTTCGAGAATTCCCGGAGCATCGATTTCATTAAGACGAACTTTACCAATGAATGCAGCTTGCGCCTCGAATGTCTCTGCTCAAGAGTTTGCGTTCCTAAAAACCGACAGCGATCAGTGTCTGCTTTTAACCATGCTGAGCAACCTTGAGCTGGTCTCTCCGGGACCGCCGATAGGCATTACTTCAGGGAGAGGGCCAGTCGTGCTTTTTGTACTTACCTCTATGGGTAGCAGAGCAGCCTATACAGGCCAGTTAGTTAACCGTTAACTAACTGGGGCACATCGATGGTTTCCCGTCGATTGGTGCCCTGCAGAATACTAACGATCTGCGATGCGGCCTTGATGACCGATTTCCCTATTCTTGCACATCCCACGCACGATGTTCTCTGGCGTGGTGTCCGTCCCACTTATTGCCAGCATTTCGTACCTTATCCGCTCGAAACGCGGACATGTGAAGAACAAATGCTCCGCGTTTTCTTCCGCACCCGTACATGCGGGGCACATAGGGGACTCGGCATACCCGAACCTATGCAGGTACTGCCTAAAGCAGCCATGGCCTGACAGGATCTGTGTGAGATGGAAGGTTACTTCCCCATGGCGCCTATTAATCCAGCATGCTAACTTTGGAATGAGTCGGTGTGTCCATCTACCTTTCGTAGTGTTGGACCACTCCCGCTGCCACCTGGCCATTGAAAATGACCGTATGGTGTTGCGTATACCCCTCGTGTCGCGTTGGTCGAAGCATTCTACATCCTCTTTGACGATGATGCTGATGAGCATCATGGCAGCCAAGACGCAAACCGCCTCATACGACACTGTTCGGTATGCGCACGCGACCCTTAGGCACATTAGCCTGTACGTACTCTCGAGTTTGCCGCGATGGCACGAGGTACTCAATACCTTGGACCACACTGGTCCTCCATATCTGAGCATGGACGTAGTCACGCTAGCAAGGACTTTGCGCCTGCTGCTACGGATCGCCGAGCTGTTTGCCATCATGCGAGATAGCGCCGCCACAGCCATGGAAGCTTTCTTGCAGGTATAATCGACGTGGCTCCCGAACGTGAGCTTGTCGTCGATCATAATCCCCAGAAGCTTCAGGAAGCGTTTTGAGGCGATAGTGCATGCACCAGCACTGATCGATGCCTCCTGCTCCGACTTTCTGTTATTTACAACACTAACTTCAGTCTTATGGTGCACTAGCTCCAGTTTCCTGGAGTGCATCCAGTTTTCCACTACGCGTACGGATAGCGCGGCCTCAAGAGTTATGTCGTCGGCGAAGATAGACCTCAAGAGTTATGTCGTCGGCGAAGCCCACGATCACCACCCCGGAGGGAGTGTTAGTTTTAACACGCCGTCATACATGGCATTCCACAGTACCGGACCCAGGATGGAACCTTGCGGTACACCTGCGGTAACTGGGACGCTTTTCTGACCCTCGTTTGTGTTATACACTAGCACTCGATTCTGAAAGTAGTTACCCAGAATCTTGTACAGCGGCGTCGGCACTCTGAGACTCTGTAGCGCTAAGGCTATGGAGTCCCAGCTAGCACTGTTAAACGCGTTCTTCACGTCGAGCGTGACGATCGCGCAGTAACGAATGCCCCTCCTTTTGCGTTGGATTGCAACCTCAGCCGTTCTGGTGACGGAGAGAATTGCATCCACCGTGGACCTACCTTTTCGAAAACCGAACTGGTTGCTTGATAGACCGTTCTCACTTCCTGTATATTTCACCAGTCTATTGAGGATTACCCTCTCAAGCACCTTGCCTGCCGTGTCCAGCAGGCAGATTGGTCTGTATGCCGATGGGTCACCTGGTGGTTTCCCAACCTTCGGCAACAGCACCAGCCTCTGGCGCTTCCACACGTTCGGGAAGAGGCAGTCGTCAAGGCATTTCTGCATGACCGCCTTGAACAACCCGGGGGCTTCTTTGATGGCCGTCTTGATGGCCAAGTTCGGGATTTCATCTGGTCTCGGTGCCTTGCCTATCTTCAGGGAGTTTGCGATCTCGATCAATTCATCTTCTGTCATCCTAACCGCATCGTCTGCCTCTGCACGGCTGCCGTCACTCACGGTTGGTGGTGACTCGTCAGCCGGAGGCCAGGGACTTGGTTCGTGGCTTGGGAAGAGGCCCTGAATGATCGTTTCTAGCATCGCTGGTGATTGTTCAGCCGGGGCTAGTGCACCTCTAGTCTTGGTCATAACGATCCTGTAGGCGTCACCCCACGGGTTCGAATTGGCACTGGCACAGAGTCGTTCGAAACAGGCTCGTTTACTGGCTCTGATTGCGCTCTTAAGCGTTGCCTTAGCGGATCTGAATGCGGCACCGCGTTCCGGTCTTTGCTCGTCTGTACGCGCGCGTTGCATCCTCCGTCTTGCACGGAGGCATGCACTGCGTAAGCCTGCTATCGTTTCGCTCCACCAGTATGTCGGTGGTCTACCCTCTCTAGGCGGACGAGACCTAGGCATCGTGACGTCGCACGCACGTATCGAATTTAGATGGTCCACGCCCGGGAGTGATTCACCCCCTTCGTGCTTCCATCTAATTGCCTGCCCAAAAACATCTGCATCGAAATGCAGTGTTTTCCAGCCGTAGAAGGATGGAATATTGGCCCTACTCGCTGTTTGCTTCCGCACGCCTACCTCATAGCGGACGGATTGGTGATCATAAACTTAAATTTGAATCACCAAACCACACGTTAATCATTTTAATGTTCATTAGTCATCTTAATTTTGATTTTTCATTTGGAATATCCATTTTCGAGGGTCAAAACATCAAAACTTACAGTTGTAGCCGGCGTTACATCGTGAACTTTGCGTCTCTTGTACGGTTTACAGCCCAGGTCTTTCGTCATGATGGTAATAAGGCGTAGTACACCAATTACGTAACGCATTTAGGGGGGGGGGGGGGGGGGTTTGGTCTTCAATAAATGGAATGATATAAATGAAAAAAGAGGTGTGACTTAATTATTTACAGTTATACAATTCTACTACGTTCGAAAAATTTATTATGTCAGAGCGGATATCGCACGCTATCTGACCATGAAGCATTTATGCGATAACTGAAGAAAATTGCAATTGCAGCAATCGGCCTTTTTCAAGACTACTAAATGTATTGGGAAGAGCATAATGAATAATTATTATTAAACTGCAACTGTGGTTTGATGCTGCTGCAATTGCGCAGCAGTGTGATGTTTATTACGATTCGTTGATACTATGCATAACCGGCGAAATATACGAAACAAATCCGATTTCAAAGAGTCCGTTTTAGAAAATTCACTGTTTGCTTACAAGCAAATAGGTATCTTCAATGCTTACGGAAATGGAAGCATGGTGCATTAGCATGTGATATTTGAAATCACTAAGAATCATAGCGGTATATCACGGTGAAAGCACGACGTGGAGTAACCGAATTACGCCGCAACCAACATTTGAAAGAATCGTTGCGATCGCTCGAGTGCAATCGTACACGATTCTTTCGTGAAACACTCGCTATATGCTGCTCGCTCCCCTTAAAGTAGGCAATACTGCAACTAAATCATCAAAGAAAGCTACCATATATTTCTTTGCTATAAGTTGTCTCTTGCTTGCGTGAGAATGTGTAACTTTTAATAGCGATGGTTTGCTGGGATTAAAAGCTTATGAATAGCAAGTTCAGAAATGATACCCGAATAATTGTTATGCGATACGATTTTTTCCATCCTTGGTTATAGCTTGACATCACAGCAGAATTTCGATCCTTATATCCGAAACGAGAACGGGAACATTTTTTTCTATATTTCGTATGTCGTGATACTAATGTACGAAAAAAACATCTCATTCATTCTGGTTTAGAGCAATCTTTTGATAAGCCCCGCCCTTATTTCCAGTTCCTACAGTTTTTCTCAGTTTCGTAACACGGATATACAAAAATGATTTCTTTTGGAAATTCTGTCGAGCCGGACCGATAGAGCTCTCATAAAGGCAACAAAATAACATGTATTGTGTCGTGTTGCGCGGCTGAAAAGAGGAAAAAATGTTCCCGTCCCCGTGTCGCATGGAAGCAGATTGTTGCGTGTTTGATATTACCGATGGTAGACATGAGTATGAAGGTCGAAATTCTGCTGTGATGTCCAACTATAACCGTTTTGTTTTAAGACGCAATATCGTAAGTGCTGCATTTCTGTTTTCTGCTGCCATCCAGCACGAGAACAAGTATAAATTACAACCGGCCCTTCTCAGGGCCACCAACACGTTCTTGAAGCAATGCACAGTGGTTCGCCCATAAGCCAAAAATAGAAAAAAAGTTTTTTTTTGCTTTCTGGTTATTATTGATTTAATGGATCGGTTATAAACCCGAGAATGCAGAAAAGCTGTTTTTGTTGGCCTATTCTATGAACAGTCTACTTTTGAGCACGAGATAAGGTAGGTGTTTGACACTTGCAAAATCAATTTGAACAGACGTGTTTTTTTACACTGTGGTCATATCCGCTGTAGAACAAATTCAATTGCTTTATCAGTTTATTTCCATCATGAGCCTTCAGAAAACAGGCTTTTCTCGCTAATGCGGTGTTGTTTTGATAGGTATGTGCTAAACTGTAATCATAATTAGTCGTAAAAGGGAACGTTGTGACAAAGTCAGAGAGCACCACTCATACTTAAATTCATGTAAACTTTTAAATGTGCTCCGCGCGAGATACTGTCACCAAATTACCACCAAACGAAAGATTTAGGACCTAAAAATAATTTGTCAAAGGTTCCAGCTGCATATATTTGCATCTTAGTCGATGACAAGCGGCTAAAAATGGTTACTTTTTTGTTTGAATTTCATACTTTTTACATAGTCTCTTAGAAGGGTTGTGGTACATTCAGCTCAAACTCACAAATTTGTTCATAAACATTTGTCTTCATTCGAATATTGATATTTGAGGTTGAAACACGGGTGGTTCCTGAGAAAATATCAAATTCGTTTGAAGTTATTCAAGGGAAATAACGTAAAAAAAGAAAAATTAACGAAACCAGATTGTGCTTAAATTTTGCATAAGGACTTTTTATGTTATGCAGCCTGTTGTCTGTTGTGACATCTGTGTACTTTATATTTATAACATGCCGTTATTCCGCTAGTATTTAATTGCATCGGTACTAACGTAATTACAAATAACTGCTGAAGAACAGGAAAAGTGCAATTATATAAATTTGCATAAGGACTTTTTCCGAGAATGCAAAACTTTTGAAAGCTGCGGTATTTTGAAATTCAATGGTCAAACTTTTCCCCATATTCGATTGGCTTCGATTGAACGTCCGTGTAGAATCGGTTCAGTCATGGAATGAATTATTCATAAAACACAAAGCGCGCATTCCTAGTCAATTAGGTATATTCGGTCGACCTTGTTAGGGAAAGAAGCACCAATCAGAGGTCGACATTTGCGTTTCGACAAGGCGATTATAACTTTCTGCATTTGGACGGGTGCTTAGGTGACTTTTCAATCGATTGCTGCAAACATGAGGAAATCAGTTGGAAACTGACTGAGTTTGAAACGTTTGAAATTTGACAGTTTTCGTGACACTCTCGATGTTTTTGGTTTTTGAAATTGAATCCCTGTATTGAAATTGGTCCCCTGTATATGTTGCCGTAAGACGTAATTCTACGTCAAAATCGATCCCTGAAAATGTCTGGTTTTCGGGTTTGGGCCGAGTTCGGGTTTGGCCGAAAAAAATTCGGGTTCGTAATTTAACATATGGATCCGATCTAGAACCTGATTTTTCTCCAACGCGATTTTCACGACACAGGTTTGCATTAGTGGCTCAACAGTTCTGTCTGCTTGAAATAAGTTCCCATGTAAAATTTCAGCTCAACCGGATTTCGCTCAAAGCGGTTAAAGTTGATTTTCAAGGCACCCTACTGAAAACGTATGCGAGCACTGTTCGATAAAACGAACAGTCTGTTTCGACCAAGAGGCGAGCGCCTTGTAATGCTCGTAGAATATTGATAATTAGCTACTAGAATATATCAATATCAACCGTTTAAATTATTTATTTAATTATTTATAATTGTGTTTAGCGCGAGACGCTCCCTCCCTCTGCTTAGTACTTTTTTTTGTATCCAACATCCCAGCTATCATATACACTAAGGCTTTTTACGCGGGTTTTTTACGCGGATTCCGGAATTTACGCGTTTTTTTACGCGGATTCCAGAATTTACGCGGTATTTTTTTTGCCCGGATATCGGTTTCCCTTCACTCGGAATGCAAAATTAACGATGTTTTTTTTACGCGGATTTCGGAATTCACGCGGTTATTCGTAGGAATCATCTTAGTTATTCGTAGGAAAAATCTTAAATACTGTTCGATAAATCTGCTCTGATCCATAACGGACAAACAAAAAAAAGTCGGGTTTGGAAAATATCAAACCCGAACATCTCTAGCGCACAGGTCGAGAATCGACTTCAGATGTCATTTTGAAATCCAAGATGGCTGAATTTGCCGTGGAATACAGTCAGAGTTTTTTTACGCTGGGGATACGTTCCAAATTTGTATAGAACTGCGTAAAAAGACTAAATTGAGTTAAAAAAATGACGTAAAAAACCATCTCAAAACGTTTCAACATTGACTGAATCTGAGAGTGGTCATTATAAAGGCAAAAATACAATGTTATAAATTTTCAGTTTTTACACCAAAAATAGTGATTTTTTTAAAAACTGATATATGATTACTTGTATCCTAAAACGGAAAGCGTGATCTTGTACCGGTTTTGAGTAATTGAAAAACCTGACTGTATAATAATTGATTCGAGACTACCTTTCAATTTTGAGCATCGTCGGGTGCGTTAATTTAATAATCGATAAGTTTATTTAAAGTAATGTATCCTGAGAAAGTGGTGGCGAACCAGCCTGTGGCTGAAAGCCACCCTAATAAAGTAATAAAAAAAGTATCCTGAGAATTACACCCGTCACGCCCCATAAATAAATTCAATCATATGAGATACGTGATTTCTCACTAGGAAGAAGTATCTATTATTTCCTAAAAGGCTAAGAAATCATTTGTTGCAATGAGAAAATGTTACCAATAAAAAAGGTTCACCGATAGCGTGTTAACAGAAATGCACTCAGCCGAGAACTATGTTATGCAGCCTGTTGTCTGTTGTGACATCTGTGTACTTTATATTCATAACATGCCGTTATTCCGCTTGTATTTAATTGTATCGGTACTAACGTAATTACAAATAACTGCTGAAGAACAGGAAAAGTGCAATTATATAAACCACAATGTCGATCGTTGGGTATCCACCAGCTGTTGCTCCTTTTTTGTTTTTGGAGTTATTACAGAAAAGGTGACCGCATTGATCGAGTGTTTCAGTTATGTTTGGTACAACTAACGTTGAAGTAGTAATATGATTCGATTAACACGTCGTTTGAAAAATGTTCCAAGAAGAATCCGTATCCGTCCAATCCGCATACTTTTTACAGTCAGTTTTTTTACGTGGAGGATACGTACCTGGTAAAAAACCGCGTTGATTCGAAAATCCGCGTTAAAAACGCGTTATTGAAAAAAAAAACTGCGTAAAAAACCGCATCAAACCAAAAATCCGCGTAAAGTGAACCACCAGGAAAGGTTTTAGAAAAACACGAGACGCTCTGAGACCAGTATTTAAAATTGTCCTCTGACGGTTATTTTCAATCTTTCTGAGGGCGAAAGGTTTTTTTTTTTTTGACTAAGTCTTTTACTTAACAAACACATAGACTTTTTTGAGTCCCAACCCGCGGTAATTCGAAAATCGGTGAAAAAAATTGAATTAGCGCGGCGGTATCGCGTAAAAAATCGCGGTAATTCTAAAATCCGTTAAAAAAACCGCGTTAATTCAAAAATCCGCGTAAAGAAGCTGCCGTAATTAAAAAAAACCGTGTAAAACACCTGACTGCATAATTAAACAGCACAAAATACTTAGACCGCGGAATTCTATGCATCACAAATTGTCGGCTCTGGAAAAAATACTACGGTAAATGTTATTCAAATAACATGAAACGATAAGATATTGAAAAACAATATCTAGGTTTTTCCACAGTCGAATGCATATAACACGGAGGCTTGTTCCCTCTATGCGAATGTTTGTATCGACACAAAACGAAGATTTCTTAAATTTTGGTGATAATTTAGGAAGATCAGAAGTCAAATATTATACCTATAAGATTGGACCCACGATACTTCCTTGAGATACACCATTTATCATTTAGATAGTTTATCTAGAGTGCGGTTAAATTATCAACAAATGATGACAAAAATCGTTGCCATTCTTGATTACAACGATTAGCTCATTATTTATTCAGTAGTCAGTGTCCAAGTTCAAGTTTATATAAAAATCTTGAGACTACTCAAGATTATATAAAAATCTCGAGACTACTGGAAAAAACTTCATGGATACTTCCCAGTCAATCGTTTTGTTTGAATATACGAAACTGAATACACTAAAGTCGCTTTTTACGCGGGGGATACGTGCCGCGTTAAAAAAAACCGCGTAATAAAAAACCGCGTAAATTCCGGAATCCGCGTAAAAAAAACCATCGTTAATTTTGCATTCCGAGTGAAGGGAAACCGAAATCCGGGCAAAAAAAAATCCGCGTAAATTCCGGAACCCGCGTGAAAAAACCGCGTAAATTCCGGAATCCGCGTAAAAAAAACCATCGTTAATTTTGCATTCCGAGTGAAGGGAAACCGAAATCCGGGCAAAAAAAAAATCCGCGTAAATTCCGGAACCCGCGTGAAAAAACCGCGTAAATTCCGGAATCCGCGTAAAAAAACCGCGTAAATTCCGGAATCCGCGTAAAAAAACTGCGTAAAAAGCGACCATAGTGTATTTTACAACTGACCATCATACGTCTCCAGTTTTTTTTTTTTTTTTTTTTTTTTTTCAAAATATCTCCCTATGAGCAACGACGTGCAAAACGGGACCCAAAAATCTGGCTATCCGATCGTTCCGAATTGTTTCACAAGATTGTACGGTAGTAATGAAATTAGAAATACATGGCTTTTGGCATCCCTGCAATATGTTTTACCTCGATTGAGAAATTAGTTGTATTTTTGGTAAGTCTTGAAAATTTCCCTTCAAAATGAAACTCGTTGAATCAAAATCGGATCAAAACTGAAGGAGTTACAGGTGGTTGAAGTTAAGCTAAAATTGTGATTTCAAACATGAAAATCATTGAAATTGCCTGATATAGCAACGTTCAAAGTGCGATCAAATATCGATACCTCAACCGATTGTCATAAAACTTTAGGAAAAGGTCGTTTACAGTTTAAGAATCTTCGAAGAAATGCAAAACTTCAAAAATATTGACATAAAAAATCGAGGTTTTTTCCGGCCTTCGACCACTGTGAGTCGGTTTGAAATTTCCCTTCAAAACAGAAGCTATTAGCTCTATGCGAAAGCAATTAAAATTAACATATCAAAATCGATAAATTTTTATTATACTGTTGATAAAATCATCATTTGTGGCAGAGCAAGGTGTCTATTCTCATGAAAAAACTGCAATGGATTAATCAGTGATGATTCCATTTCCTGCAGACGTCGAGGCCGGCGCGATGTTTGTTTTTTAACTGAAGAAACAGTGTAGCAAAGCAAAGCTTAGGTACATGCTTGACTTTTTTCTTTTGTTTTTTTTTTTTTTGCATAGGGTTCCCAAATAACAGATAATTTTGTTGTGTAACATCTTATTAAGCTATATTTCAGCCGAAATCCGAGAATTAGTAATTTTTCAGCTGCATAATGGTGTAATACCGCGACAAAAACAATTCCGACATTACTGTGGACAGCTGTCATTTTTTATATGAACATTTATAGCTGTGTTGGTATTCCCAACTACACTTGTTTTCGGTCGGGTGTAAACGGTACAGGAAAGGTGTGATTCTGGTGTAATTACGTTCCAGAAACGAATTCGAATTCGAGTGAAACATTGTTGAAAAACAAATTTAAAACAATCCGGCTTGTTGAAACGGGAGTTTTTGCTCAAAAAAAAAACTGCCTGTTGCTGCTTTAAATTTTTATTTCTACTTTTCACCATATACTAAAACATGTCATAGCCTCAGATATTATTAGTCATACCTCTGTAAAACAGATGTGAAAAAAAGAATTCAATGTATTCGAAAGCCGACACCCGGCACATCGCCAGTTGCATCTGTTCCATCATCGCATTGTTCGCGACGATGACGCTGCTGGATGGCAAGGATGATGATTTTTATCCAAAAATGATGTAGAAGGACTCGAATTTATTCACATGGCGGTATAGGAGGTCTCGCAGAACTCTCTTGTCTGTAGCAATGTTTAAGGAGACAGGAAATTGAATATGTATGTAGTTTCATTCCCTCTATCGGCCTCTGTAGTAAGAAAACACGGTGAAAAGGAGCTATAGGGCGACAATGTAAGAGAACTGGTGCGGGAAACAGAGAGAGAACTGGATTTGAGCATGCGCGCTAGCCTGCAATATACTGTACATCTTTTTACTTGTTCAGTTTTCGGTCATCCTTTCTCCTTGTTACATAGTGGTAATTTTATCAGGATTTTTTCGACATTGTCCATTGGAGCTGAAACTATAATAAAAAATTTCAGTAGCATTACTCATTTTGGAAACTCTCCTAGTTTTAAACTAAAGTGTAATCCGTGTGTATCAATAACATGTCCAGTATGAAAATAAAGTATAAAAGTTTCCGTCGAGACAAAACTACTGAGCTTTATTCGATAATCGATTGGATGAGTGAATGTTCCTGTACGATGAGATTTCAGGACAAAGAAAAATCGAATTTTCCGTTTAATAGGAGAAAGTTTGTAATATCTGGTTTCACGTAAAAAAGGTACATTTCTATATTAATTTACTAAGTTACCTTGGCAAAAAACAAAATTAAGAATAAATAATGGAATATGTTCATCCCTGTTTAACTCAGACCTTTTTCGAGCCTAGTCATAAACCTGTAGCTGCAGCTGGCACATAGATTAAAATGGTAAATACCTACCATATTGCCCTACGATTTCACGTATCCAAATTTGGATGTTGCTTTAGTCTAAAGTATGTGGCAGCTTTACAGCAACATATATATTTCATACTATAACTCAGTTTTCGAATATATGTTAGTTTTCGATTGCAAGAAATATTTTTAAATGTTAATGTTAGTTAAGTTTTTAATGTAAAATAGATTATAGCCTCGGCCAATTTTGCACAGTTCTTAAAAGTACATCATATCAATTCTAACTAATGTTTTTTATCAAATAAATTTTTTGTTGAAATGTATTTTTTATAACCAGTTTTTGAATTAACCTTTAAATAATTTGAAAAGAATATCATAGTTAGTCAAACACTCAGAATGCACAAAAAATAAATAGAACCGAGATTTATCTTAACATCATTTTGTATCTTTATAAACTTTTAACGAATTTTAGTGATTGATGTTCGAAAACTGGCTAACATTATCAAATTTTTGTTTTTTTTTTCTTATTTGTTCTACTTCAAATTGAAAACAATAAGTATTGTTTCTTCCATTGAGGTAAAAACTTCACTGCATTCCCGAAATACGAGTTTAGCATTGAAAACTGCTGTATTCTATCCCGCTCTCACACCATTTGAAATGCACATTAAAAAATCGTCAGCTGTCCTTTCCTCATCAGTTACGAAACGTGTTATTTTTCTTTGTCTTCCGGTACGATCGTGTGCCGTACAATGTAAAGAAATTCTCCTTTTCTTATTACCGTTTTTTGGTGTTTGTCGCGGTAACTGACTGCTTTTGATAATTATTATTTTTTGTTCACGTTCTTCGCTTCTGCAGGGGCAGACATATTATGAGTTTACTCGTACCATAGTATGCTACATACACTTATCGAACAGGATGCACGAGCTTGTGTAAATGTGTAAGGACATGTGCATGCTGCTAAACCATTTCACCGTGGCTAACTCACATGTACGTAAATTGTTCAAAGCGAGAAGCAATAAACGTTGAACTAAACTGAAACATATGCTCGTTCATCCACCTTTACGCCTCTTTGTCGTACCTTCGTCTTTTTTCACCTTGTCTTGCTCAGAATACGTTTCATCTGCTGTATAGTCCATTAATTGACGGAAAGGAGGGTAGCAGCCTGCATCTTCTAAGTTACTCAAATTCCTTTTTCGACTGTCTATGTTTTGTCCTAACGTTAAAGGTGGATGAAACATAAAAAATGAAAAAAAAAACATAGAAGCGGTTCTTGGAGCAAGAATTGGATTTGGGGGAAGAGAACGTAAAGCATGTCAACAAGGCATATAGATTTTAAATTGCGCGCGTTCTTCGATGCGTGCTTACTACATTAACCTCGCTTTTACGCAGGCATAAACGTTGCGTTTAAATTTGCCCAAAATCATACCGCCGGTAATAGCTTAAGAGTCTTACCTGACTTCCACTGTTTTTCAACTGTTAGGTTTTGTTCAATTTATAATTATAAATTATGTTTTGTGCCTAAATCAGTAAACTTAAGCCTCGACAGCATTAATTATACAGTTAGGTTTTTCGTACACGGGGGATACGTTCCAAATTTGTAAAGAACCGCGTAATAAAAACTAAATTGAGTCGAAAAAACATCGTAGAAAATCTTCCCAAAACGTTGAACTTTAACTGAGTATGATATAAGTCAGTCCAAAGGTCAAAAAGCAGTATGATAAAATTTCAGTTTTTACACCAAAACTTGTGAATTTTTTCAAAAACTGATATATATTTGTGATATTATTTGTTTCCTAAAACGGAAAACGTGATTGCAATGAGGTCAACATCTTGTACTGTTTTCAAATTATTGCAAAAAGTAACCCGCGTAAAAAAAACCTGACTGTGTTTCGAATTAAAAACCAAAACGCTTCGTGAGAATTTGATAAAAGTGTTATATTTATTTTTTCGTTATGGCGAAAAGTAAGCGTTTAAGAATCACTTAAAAAAAAGGCTTTTTTTATTTTGCATAGTATTATCACGATTTACTAATGCATGAAATGTTTATATGTCTATCCTCAGGACATCGGCTGCCGCTTGAAGATTTTTTCTAACATCGCTCCACAAAGCACAGACCGTATCGCTCAGGCTGTAGGCAGCGAAGAACAATGCCTGCGAGCTTTGAATGAAATAATCAATTTAATCAAGGGAACCCCGATCAAAGGGCCAGTCCACAACTACGATCCACATAACTATGACGATATGTATGCTGATGAATACGGTGGCTATGGAGTCGGAGGTGGTGGCGGAGGTGGAAGCGGTTTTCGTAATGGTCGAGGAGGAGGAGGTGACGGAGGATTCGATCGGCGAGACCGTTTCGATGATCGACGTGGTGGTGGTGGCGGCGGCGGCGGTGGTGGGGGTCGTGGCTACGATCGAGGAAACGATCGTGGAGGGAATCGCGGTGGTGGAGGTGGCATGAGGTGAGTTTTTACTCAGTTTGTTATGAAAGTGTAGATTTTTTTTTAAATCTATTTTTTATTATTTCCGAAGAGATCGCGAGTTTATCAATCCATGGGCGCAAAACGTAAATGGTAATCAAATGGGCGGTGGCAATTTTGGTGGAGGTAATGGCTTAGGAATGGGCAGTTTGGGCGGAATGAATCTTGGAGGAGGAGGCGGAAATTTAGGAGGATTGGGAAATATGAGCAGTTTAGCCAATGGAAACATGGGTGGGTTTGGTGGAAACAACGGCAACATGGACAACAAAACCTCTACTCAAGTTACCATTCCCAAAGATGTTAGTAGATGGGTGACATATTTATGATTCGGGAAATAACTGATTTCGTGTTTTTCTTCAGTTGGCCGGTGCAATTATCGGCAAAGGCGGCGGTCGTATTCGACGCATTCGAAACGAGTCGAATGCTTTTATTCAGATTGACGAGGCCTTGCCAGGCTCGACGGACCGTATCATCACCATTACTGGAACACCGAAGGAGATTCAAGCAGCCCAGTATATGTTACAGCAAAGGTAAGAAAAATCAATTTTGATTGTTTGCAAAACAGCTAAATTGATAATAATAAGAGGGATACATAATGATAATAAACACGGAACATTTCACGTATGGTATTTGTCATGCTTCGTAAACACCATGTCATACTTCGTGTACATATATAGAAAGAGTTATGTTATTCTAACACCAAACAATTGAAAGAGCCACCCCACACATACTACGCTGTGCTAATTAACAAATATTGCAATATTTTGTATGGAAGACTAGTGATTTTGTTGTTTGGCTTAAGATAATAACAATAAATCTCAAGTCTTTCTACAAAGCTTGCTGCTTCTGCAGGTATCATAAGATAAATATGCATCGACATGAAGAGTTATGAAATAATATATAATATTTATCTGCTTGCTACTCCTGCCTAGAGTAAAGTAACTTTGTTTTTTTTTTTCAGTGTACGTGAAAATCTGGCTGGTGGCGGAGGCGGAGGTGGATTCAATCGAAACTAAATGCATTTAAATCAGCGCATCTTGCACCATACAAACAGAAGCTTCAGCTCTTCTAGATGAATATGTTTGGCGCATGCGAACATTTAACCAACAAGAAGCCAACGGCTACAAAGCATAATGAGAAGAAAAAAATGTAACTGTAACTGTAGAATAACTCTATTTTACGTCAAATGTCATTTAGTTTATTTTGTCACATTTCAAACCGTAGCAATAGCAGTCATAAAATAACTTTTTTTCAACTAGGTATTCCAAACTAACTGAGCATTATCGCGGAAACAATTCTCAAACATTTTATCGTTCGGATTACTTTTGTATATTTGGCATTATGGAATCTATTTTTTTTTAATATTTACAGTGCATATACTGATGAGACTATAGAATGAAACAACTTTTATATGAATATTCAATCTATGTTCCAGAGAAATCGTAGCTCTTAATGGATGCCTGTAATAGACTCCAAATGGCCAGTCACTCTTCATATGTATATTTTACATACATTTTTCGTATTTCCCGGAAACAAAACGAAAAGTTATGTCTTGTAGTGTTGTCCAATTGTCCAGTACAAAACGTAACAAAACATTATTCTTCAACCTATTGAATAAAGTATTTACCAAGAAACCAACCAGCACCAAAACGAATGAAATTTGAAAGCTAGTTCGATATTCGAATGCGTTTTTCTTTTTCATTTCTACAATCAATAGGCAATGAACTATCAAGTTTGAAAAAGTAGTTGCGGTATTGAGATGAGTACAGTCTCAAGTATATCTTTAAGTTATGTTTTTTGAGTTCAATAAAGTATAATAAGACAGATTTGAGTTTTTCCACGTTCGATAAAACTTCCGTTGCGAGGACCAATTCTTCTCGGCATTCTGGCGTATTTGAAGGAAATCCGTGGATCGTATCTAGTAAACGGCGACTAATACAATTTGATGTGAACGTACAGTATAAAAAATCGACACGTTAATGCTTTCATGTTGTGTTATGTCATGCATACCGAAATCAATCCCCTAACATCATGGGCGCAACTACGGGGGGGCTGAAGCCCCCCCTAGAAAGTGTTTAGCCCCCCCTAGAATTTCCCAGAGACTGATTGTATTCAATATATCTACATTCCATGTTACTTATCAGAGCATCAAAATCAACACAAATTGAGATGTCGTCATTCATTGGCTAAGAACTAGTTCTGCACCCAGAATCGATTCTCAACCCTTGCTCTCTTACTCACCTTACCAGTCAGACGAGAGCTGTAATAACTCGTGATGTATCAAGAAGTCGCCATTTTACTTAGTTTTGGGCTGTGTTTCACCCGTTCCCCAGACGTCTCATCACTCGCAAGTCTCTTTCGATCTGGTCGAGCCATCATGCACGCTGCGCCCTTTAATTTCTTGTGCCGGTAGGGTTGCTGAAGAGAAGTGATTTCACAGGGTTGTCGTCCGGCATTCTTACGATGTGACCGGCCCACCGCAACCTGTTGTCTTTCGCCAGGTGTGCAATGGGGTTCTCTCCAAGCAGCGCTTGTAGCTCATGGTTCATGCGCTGTCGCCATTATCCGTCGTCCGCTTGTGCTCCACCGTAGATAGTCACCTTCTGTTCACCGATAGGCACCTTCTGTTCGAAAACACCAAAAGGACTTCCGTAGAGGACTACCGGTTATATCAGGGTTTTGTAGTTTTTTGTATCGAAGTGGTCATGTCCAGTGTGTCGAACAGTTGACATTTTTGCATGACACCGTATCGAAAAATACTGTTGCCTCTCTTGCAGACTGCGACAGCAGCGTTCAACTGTACGCTTCTCTATTTGAGAGAATCGTGTGACTTAAAGCCAACACGGATGGTTAACGATTCTCTTTTGTGCCGATCTCCAGCCGCTTCGATATCTCGACTGTCGCATTGTGCGAATGACAATAATTGGTAATCATGCGACAGTTTAGCACAGTAATAAGATGGAAAATTAATAATTACTATGTATGTACTGCCGAAAAATATCATCAATCGTGTACACCGGAAAATTTGAATCTCAACTTCTAAACCTTTTCATTCAAAAATAGTTCGCTGTAGCGAAAGTCTCATCCAAATTTTGCATATTTAATCAAAAACAGGACAATAAAAGCATGAATCTTACAAATTCAATTAACGTCCTCGTGCCCAAATAAAAATTGACGCTAAGCAAATTGATTCCACTTCAATTCGTAATAAATGCAATAAATACTACAGACAGCTACAGTCAATAACACACGATCTATACAATGACAACAATATAAAAAGAAGTGAGCGAGAGAATTGTTGTTCATATTGAATTCGTGACAAAAAGCAAGAGATAAAGCAGATCGTATGAAACTTCGGTAGCGGCTACTGTCGCGTAGTGTTTCATTGCACAGAGGTAATCACAAAATTCTTGCTGCTGTCGTGTGAATACTGTAGTGTACCAGTACATTTCCCTACCCTGGTCATGTCCGATCATCACCGTGATAGGTGCGTACGTTCTTAACGTCTGAGAAGAACGGGCCGTCATTGAGAACGTGGTCAATTTGTTTTGCTGCACGTTGGTCGAGGAAAGAAAGGACTTTGGACTGCTAATCCGCGGGAAGCTGCGAAGTTGGTGCATAGCAGGCTGTGCGGGCCGATAACCGGCTTATATAAGTCTTTCCTTCCGTTCATGTCCCCAACGACGATCTTGATGTCTCTACGCGAGCAGCTATCGTGCCTTGCGGCCACAAATCCACCGTACCTTCTCTCCTTTCCGTCAAAGCTCCTGGAGCGCAACGATCCGGGATCCGGATCGTTAAGCGATCTACTGTTACATGTACTGAGCTTCTAATCGTCGTCCTTAAGCAGGTATTAGACGACGCAAATATTTGCTATTTTTGGCACGATTTTTATTTGCACAAAATAAATTCTGTATTAAAAAATAGCAAATATTTGCTTCGTCTAATGCCTGCTTTATTTCGTCGGCTGGGTTTTGAATTCTTGATTCTCCGTAGTATGTTGATTTTAGTATGCTGCCTTACTAGGGCTGCGATGCCTAGTCTCGCGACGGAGCTGCCGCCATAGATGTAGCTGGCGAGACACCGCATTTCATAGTTCAACCGTCCGGTCCGGATCAGTCGCTGTTTGAGCCGCCCCTAGCCTGTGGGGTAGACGCGCAGACAAGCTGCTCTCTAAGGAGAACAACTACCCCTTCCTGTCAGCATACGACCAAGTTCCCACCGGTTCACCGGTTTTTCCTTGGTTGCTCGTATACCAGTCGGTACCACGTGGAGGTAGGAATAGGGCATTATGCCTTGAACCACACTGGGCTCTATTTTAATCTAACTAGTACGGGTTAACTGTTAAAAAACACTGCCCAGCCGTTTACCAAATCTGGCTCTCCTCAATAACGAATCAGTGTTGCTGAAAGAGCTTGGCGTTGACGGTATGTTCAAGATATTCAGTACATCTTCGGAGATTCTATCCCTAAGTGATTTGTTTCTGCTTTTACGATACTATTTTAAGCGTTATTAAATAATCATATACAAACTCTTTTTTCTCTTTTTTAAAATGACATACATGAAAACTAGCCCCCCCTAGAAATTTTCCTTAGTTGCGCCCATGCCTAACATTCAAATTACCATTCCAAAATACGTCAAAATACTGTGGGTTCCATCAAATATCTTAAAATAACAATATAGTTCACTCTCGAATTTCCCATATACTCCCGTGAAGACAGACAGGGAACACCCCCTCTTGTGTTCCTAAAATCAACGAAATAAAAACAAACTAACTTGTTTTTATTTGCATAAATAATTGTAAACATTTTTTGGCAAACTTGTAGACCAACTAATTCTAAGTAACTTTGAAAAAAAACTTTTTTGTAGACATGAAATTTGGTTTCCAAAAACAGTCTTTTCGCTCTATATTTTCAATTCAAAAATAAAACAAAGTTTTCTTCGGTAACCTTATTAAAAAATACGCCAATTTTGACGAAAAAACATTGTCGATATATTGTACAGATGAAGAGTTTTCACTATTTCTATTTTAAAAATAGGCCCTTTTGAAATATTGATGGCTTCGTTTAGAGCAAACATAAATAATATTTTTTGGTATCATTTGAAAGAACAAATATTGTGGAGAAATACCGAAAGTTGCTTAAAATTAGTTGATCCACAACTGTGCCGATGAATGTATACATATATTTATGCAAATAAAAAGTTCGTTTTTTCATTTAGTCGATTTCAGGACCACCCTAATTTTCATTTGCACATAAAAAATAGACTAAATATAAGAAACAAGTTCTTGGAAAAAAATTTTACTCTAAAACCACAAAATCGCATCGAAAACTCATGTCCGCCTACATTGCCTTACTGTACCACTGTGCATTGTTGTTGAATTTCTGTGGGCGTGTGACATTCTCACACACGAAACTGAATTTACTCAATTTTAGATTTAGTTGACTCAATTTACCATACCTTCACAGAAAAAAATATGTTGCAGATTTCGTGCGTATATTGTTTGTATGTAAAACTAACGCCATTCCGGGAGTTAAATATTGATAAAATAATACATGTAGCTTATCGAGGCACGAAGAAGAAATATTCAAATAATTAGGCCACGACGTGTAAATGGTAAACTAATCCCAAGTTGCTATATACGTGGTTCCCTCTGTAACTTCACTAGCTCAGATCCATCATGGGAAGCAACTACGAAATGTGCGGCCTTGACGGCTCAAGCTCAATAATCAGGCCACGAAGTGTACAATTAAATGAATATTTCAATTACCTCGTGAAAAGACAGAAGGAGAAACCGCACGATGGTTGTCAATAGTCGTATATGGTTGTTGTGCAACTTTTAGCTTAGATAACACTTGAATGTTCTATCAAGTTAACAATTTAAGTATTGATACATATAATGTTGTAATTGGTTTAAAAGCTTTATTATATTATACATAAAAGATATTCAACAAAACAAACGTAATTAGTGATAACGACTGTTATGCAAAAACTATTATTCAATGTTTAGTTTTCTTCGTTTTGAAAGTATTTTTTTGTTTTTTTTATCCCTCCGAATTTTTTGCTCTCGAGTTCTAATCTTTGTATTTATCACTTGCAGCTTTGCTTTAACCAGCATATTTATGTATTTATTATCTGACCCGCAAACTTCGTCCCGCCTATTTTTGTGTTTAATTTAATAATTTTCAACAGTCCAAATTCACTGATTTCTTGCGATTTGTTTATATCGTATGAAATTATTGGTTTTATCGGAATGACAACATCTTCGACTTTTGCCTTTAGTACATCACCTCTATTCCGAAAACACTCATATTGGTGGTATGTGTATTTGGGGTTGGTGGGTGGTATTCAGTTATTTCCGTTGTTTTCCAGAAACTGAAAGTGGTCATCTTCGAATTCAAGATGGTGTCCAGGGTCAATGCTTGGCTTCTATACATTATTTCGATTACGGAAATATTCATATGCAGTAGTATTCGGCTGTTTCCCAGAAGTTGCCATCTTACAATTCAAAATGGTGTCTGAGGTCAATTTTTAGCTCCATGCATCATTCTGGTTAAAGAAACACTCATATTGGGTGGTGTTTGGTCCTTTTCGGCTATTTTACAGAAACCGGAAGTCACCACCCTGGATTTTAAAATGGCATTTGGAGACAATTTCTGGCTCCTGAGCGTCATTCTGGTAGAAACATCAATAATAGGTGTTATTTAGTCATTTTCGGCTGTTTTACAGAAACCGGAAGCCACCATCTTAGAATTCAAAATGGTGTCTGTGGTCGATTCTAGCTCCTGTGTATCATTCCGTTATCGAAGCATCTCATATTGGATGGAAATCGGCCGGTTGAAGAAATACCCATACAACAATATCGCACGCTCAGCCTTGGGGCTAATAGCGGTCTCGATTAACTAGATTAGTTGAGAGAATTCGTTATCGATATTGTTTTTGGCTCATTTTGTATGTGTAGGATAAGTACAACAATACACCGTGCCCCAGTGCTGAGTCGAGAAAATTTCCAGCTCGGAAAGATCCTCGACTCGATCGGGAATCAAACCCGATATCACAACCGTGTGGGAGAGCTAGCCGACCGACATCGCTAAGCACAGATCCACGGGGCCACAGAAAATACCAAGAAATACCCATATTGGGTGGTATTTGGTCATTTTCGGCAGTTTCCCATTCACCGGAAGTCGTTATTTTACAATTGGGTTGTTCAGCTATATCAGTTTTTTATATCATCTGAAAAATCTGCATTTCCTGAGTAAAACGTGATTTAAAAAATTTTTCTATCGTTGTCCTTCGCTTTTTGAATCAAGATTTAAAACTGCTCGAAATCTGCTCGATATCGCTACGATGACAATTCGCCCATATACCGACTGTCATTGTAGCGATTTGGAGCGAATTTTAATTCTTCATTTAAAAATCGAAGGATAATGATATAAGGTTTTAAAAAATCACGTTTTGCTCAGAAAATTACACTCTTTCAGATGATATATAAAAATCGGAAATCTTTGAATAGCTAACAACCCAATTCATAATGTTATCTGAGGTCGATTTGTAGCTTCAGTGCATCATAACAATCCCGGAAATACCCATAATGAGTGTTATTTGGTCTTTTGCCACTGTTGTTTAGGAACCGGAAGTTGCCATATTGGATTTCAAAATGGCATTTGGAGACAATTTCTGGCCTCTGGTTAAAGAAAACCCATATTTGGTTGTTTTTGGGTCATTTTCGGCAGTTTTCCAGTCACCAAAAGTCGCCATTTTACTACTCAAAATGTTGTCTGAGGTCGATTTGTGGTTTCAGTGCATCATCACGATTTCGGAAATACCCATATTGGGTGGTATTTGGTCATATCTCACTGTTTCTCAGAAACCGGAAGTCGCCAACTTGGATTTTAAAATGGTATTCAGAGACAATTTCTGGCCTCTGAGCGTCATTCTTGTTAGAAAACATCCATATTAGGTGGTATTTGGTCATTTTCGTCTCTTTTCCAATCACTGGAAGTCACCATCTTACAATTCAAAATGTTGTCTGAGGTCGATTTGTGGCTTGAGTGCATCATAACAATCGCGGAAATACCCATATTTGGTCATTTGTCGCTATTTTTCAGAAACCGGAGCCGCCATCTTGGATTTCAAACTGGCATTTGGAGACAATTTCTGGCCTCTGAGCGTCATTCTGGTTAAAAAAACGCCCATATTAGGTGGTATTTGGTCATTTTCGGCAGTTTTCCAATCACCGGAAGTCGCCATTTTACAACTCAAAATATTGTCGGAGGTCGACAAACGTACAAACCGTGGAACACCACCCATGGATTGCCTCATACATAGGCGAACTTTATTATTATAAAATATTCGGCCGAGTCCACTTCACAATAAAATGTGCATTTTTTTCAGTGTACCCATTAGGATAATATAATTGTCAAAAGTTACTCTTTTTCGCATGTCGTGTAGAACAAAATCGGAAATGGCGCACCTAGCGGTCGAAAAGGTGACTAACGCTTCTGTCATTTTCAATTTGTCTTCATAATTTCACGTAAGTGAACTATATTGGTATTTGATATATTTGGTTCCATTGAAATCGATACGAATCGACATAAAATGATTCGGTTTGTTTATTAGCATTCATGTGTAAGAATTTTTTTCAGTGTAAACGGGAAATTTGTATATTACGTAACGCCTCATGAGAGAGAATATTCAGCGAAGTATAGAGCATTCTGACAGCTCAGTCACGCACACTAAATTCGGGTTGCTTGCCCCATAAATGACTCTTGCTCAACTCTACCGGGGTTAAGAAAATCGAAATATGTAGTCTTTTTGAAGTAGAATACTTCTCCCAGGAAGTTCGGCTACATAGGGATGTGAAATGAAAATCTAAAACCGAAAAAAGTGAAAAATATGTCCAATTTCAAATGCTAATAAATCGGTTAGTATTCGATGGATTTCCTTCGTTCTTGCAGCAATAGATTGGAAAATCTTCTAAGATTCTTCCCAAAATAAGATAATTGTAATTTTTTCATTCACACTATTGTACTATTGGAAATAGTCAAGCCTTGTCATAACGAAAAATTCGACCTCTGATTGGTCGTTATATGCTTGCTTCCCAAGTACGGTCGACAGGATCATATACCTTACAATTGAAAACATGCTGTTTGGCCTATATAAGAGCCTGTTTCAGCCGGAGCCGCTCATAACTGTTCTAGACAGCGACAACAGCAGTCGTCCTTCCTTAGCAGCAGCACTAGCCCAGTGGTTGGTCACCACGTCTCAGGAGCAGCGCGGTTTTTCTCAGCGTGTGTCGCCAGACTGCCACTATCCCCCCCGTGTTGGGGCAGCATGAAGATTGCCACTAGGAAATCAAATTTTGAACATCAAAATGCCTTTTTCAAGGCAAATAAACATGTCATTGAAAATTAATAATTTTTGACAATGCAAGCAAGATTCTGTGTTGGATCCTAGCAATTGAGTTTTGTCGCACCCGTCTAATTTACTGAATGTGAAATAGCTTCCACAGAGCATGTTGTCCGTGTATCTTAATTCCCCCAATGTTAGGGCAGCTCAAAGGTTGTGATCAGCAACCGATTTTGAACCGCAAAATGCCTTTTTAAAGGCAAATAAACAAATAATTGAAGGTTAATAATTTTCTGACATCAACACAAGCAGACATTCTGTGCGGGATGCAATCAAATTCTGTTGTAGTTGTCTAATTTTTACTTTATTTAGTAAACCCCCCACTGTAGGGGCAGCGCAAAGGCTGCGATCAGCATAACCGACATTGAATAATAAACTGCCCTGTTAGAACGCATTCACAAAAGCAGTTATTTCGACTATGCAGAGCTAATATGAAGACGATTCAATCAATCAGTATAAACAGAATTTCGTCGTCTCCCAGCTGCCAAGTTGCAAGATGATGCAACACACAACAGCGAGCAAACGAAATCGCTTGATGTTACAAGCCGCAATACGGTTAGGGGTTAAATTGTTGCGTGTGTGAGAGCACCATCGGTGTTTATTCGCTGGATACAAAAATCAAATGCGAATTGTGGAATAATTTGTCTAAAGAACATTAGGAAATGGTAAAACTGAACTGAAAGGCGTGGCCTATTACGTAGCACCCTTCGGCTATAAAACAGTGTTTCTGGGAAAACTAGCTACATTCATTAGCCGGAAGGTGAGCTGGATGGACCGTCCGGGTTGCGCCTGTGACTGCCTTCAAATTAAACAAATCACTTGCCCTGTGGTTGGTCACCACGTCTCAGGCATCTGCCTGAGAACGAACGTCAACGCGAGCGATCGGGCGAGATTTTTTCCGTACATCAGCCGGCACTTCCTCTAATGGAAAAGTTGGATCATTTTGTTCAGAAGAATATTACTGTCGGTAATATTACAGAGCTGCGATTGCATTATATCCGATATGGAATTGAACAATTGTTCTTTTGAGGACAAATAAAACACTTAATTTGAAGACTTAATAGTTTTGGGTACCAGTAGCAGTATGGTAACAGCCTCAGCGGTAGGTGCAGCCGGTACTTCCATGAGGCGGATGTTATAAGGAAGTAAATGGAAGCGGCATGGCGAAACAGTCCGGGTGTGCTTAGACGCACGTCATTTTTCGTTGTTGATATTATTCTCCACATAAAACGAAGCGCTTTCGTACGATAGTGGCGGTAATAGCGGTAGATGCATTTGCCAACAGTTACTCCAGTTAAGCCGTGTCTAATTTTCAATGTGAAAACACCTTTCTATTGTGTTGGCCGTGCACATTAGGCCTCTGCCAGGCTAAACGCGAAAAGCGGCGTGAACCGTTTCGCCCGGCCGTAGGTTACTGTGCAGCCGTAAGTAGAGCTGTGTAAAAGTATTCTACTTTACCCTCGCGGTCGTGGCTTTGCACACAACCCTCCTGTGATTTTTTGAGTTGCTCGGTACTGGAAATCAAATACAGCCGAAATTGGACCACAACTTTCAAAAAAGTTGGTACAAGATAAACTACTCGAATGGTACCACACTCTGAATAAAATCACTGTTTGAGTTGTTTTTGAAGGTAGTGTGCCTGCACAGCCCCGCATTTGTCTCGTTCTTATTCGAAAAATGCATGCATTTATTTTGTAAATAACTTTTTGAGAGTTCCTTATAGGATTTTCTTCGGGGCTCGTTAAAGCCGAGAAAAAGAAAATTTATTTTGTTCATTATTTGTCGAGCAGTTAGATAGCACGAGGTACGGAGTACTATGGGGCAAAGTGTATCAGAAAAAACGCCAGTGTTACGTGTGTCTTATGTATGTGGCAGTAATCTTGAAACGAAAGGGTAAACTCTCACACATGTGCTTGTGATATAAATGAAAAGCGTATCATTTACTTCAATAGCGATACTACCAATAATATGAAGTACCGAGTACAGAAAACACCTGGGCAATATCACAATAGATCAAATGTCTCTGGTCGCAGTGATGAGTTCCCACAGCGAAAAAAGAGGTATAAGGCGTATTCAGTTTTGGTACATGTGCAGATTTGTTCGTAAAACATATGCGTTTAGCAACCGTGTGTTATATTTCTTTTGTTGCAAAATTTTGCATATTTTTGGATATTTGTAGATAAAATTTTTCTTTTTCAAACTGCGAGAAGATTTTTTGTGACTTCAAAATAAATATCACACGGGTTTCGAGTAGCAACCTCTCTGAGTATCTCTAGTTTCGAGGGTTTCGAGCAGCTGATGATCTTTTTTAGAAAATCTGGCATCTCTGATGGAAATATAGATGCCACATAAGGGCATCTTCAGCGGTGGTCCAAATCGTTGTTTTGTTCTATTTTTTCACACCTTTGGCATCACGCCATGTTTCAAGGGCTAACATCTCAACATAGGTGTAAACGAGATAGCATATCACCACTTCTTTTCATACATCTTTATCTTACCGCTGACAGCGGGCACAAATTAATTTGAGCCCAGGACATGAGTTCATTGTCATTCACTGTTACTCGGTCTAGGGATGCCAAAGGCTCGTTTTTTTTGGAACAAACTCAAACTCACTGCTGCACCGGTGTTGTAAATTTTGTTTTATACCACATCTAAACTGAAAAATTTTGAAACTGGTATACGTTTTGATCTATTCTTGTCACTTTTTGGAACAAGAAATAGATCGTTCTAAAACACGTTGCACGCTACCGAATGGTAGGTAAAATGTCATATTTTAATTGAATTGCTCATTTTTAGGTATTTTCATATAAGCTTTGCGAGCGCTGTGGGACAATAAAGATTTTTCATATCAATTTCACAATTCATTTTTGTGGCTTTTCCGAAGTGGAAAATGAACAGTTTTGTCGTTCTTGGCTGAAAATCAATAAGGTATATTACAAAGGAGTGGCAGATACGATTTCAATATGCGATCACAGGTGGCGAGTAAAAAGTTGTGACGTCACAACAATCGTTTACGTTCGGGATTCCGTGCGGATATTCGATAAATTGTTCTTTTTTCGAGTTTTTAACGTTCTACGGTTACCAAAAAACACGATTGCCATCGTGTTAAGTTAAACTTGGTGGTGTTTCGGTTTCGGGAGCCAAAAAGTTAGGAATAAGCATACATGCTTCTCCCAAAAATCCCGATGGTGAGAAACGCTGGCGTTTGTTCTGTCGGGTACTGGATCTTTCCGTGAACTTTTATGCTTGCTCACAACATTTCCGCGCGGGGGATTTAGAACAAAGGTTCCAGGCCGATTCCCGGCGCATTTTAGCATCGAAAGGTAATATATCGGAAGGTAATGTATCAATCTGTCAAAAAGCAATTGTTTACGTTTCAGCCGTTCCAACAATTTTTACACTTCCACCGGTGAATCTATCATCACGGACGGTGCGAGCCAGATCCGCGCTGGTAGCAGAGCTACCACACGAGGCAGAGGCACGTGGGAGACACGAGGCAAGTGCACCAGACGAAAAATGTGCTCCTTCGGTCGAGCAGGTCAAAGCACCGGCGAAAACCTTTTTTCGACTGAGGCTGGCGGTGGTTTGTTGGATGAAGCGAGTCAACCAATGACTGAGCGCTCTACTTACGACGATATTCATCCACAGATCAATTGTCAAAAAGAAACTAAAAAACTCAAAGACCTACGATACATCGTTGATCGCAAGAGGTTGAAAATACGAAATATTCAGGCATGGGCATTTAAAGTAATTTACAAGAGAATACGTTATCATTTTCGTCAGTCAATTTTAAAAGATTTCGTAATATATGATAATATCTGGAAGACACATGTTGTTTCTGATATTATAATAGTACAAAAATATAATGCATTCCATACGATTTACCATCCATATTTCAAACAAAATTCATTCATGTTCCTGCGCTAAAATGTGTATAATTGGTTGTTGTGACGTCACGATCTCAGCCCGCGAAAAATGTTGCTATCTAACACTTGCAACTGCGCTCATCTGCCGCTCCTTCGTATATACCTTATTGGCTGAAAATAACTAAGAATTCCATCAAGGAAACCGACTAGCATAAGGGAGAATTGGGTTGTTTAGCTATTCACGGATTTCCGATTTTTATACGTCATCTGAAAGAGTGCAATTTTCTGAGCAAAACGTGATTTTTTAGAACTTAATATCATTATCCTTCGATTTTTAAATGAAGAATAAAAATTCGCTCTAAATCGCTGCGATGACAGTTGGTATATGGGCGAACTGTCATTGTAGCGATTTCGAGCAGTTTTATATCGTGATTTAAAAAGCGAAGGACAACGATAGAATTTTTTTTAAAATCACGTTTTACTTAGAAATTGCAGATCTTTCAGATGATATAAAAAACTGATATAGCTAAACAACACAATTCTGAAAAGCCGTAAAGGATCACGCCCAGGTTCAACCATTTTGTTTACAACCATCAGCCATCAGGAAGGCAAATACGTTGGCTATCTAGCCTTTGTTAGCTGCCTTAATTATAGTGGCACGACCATCATCAGTCGCAAAAAGCAGAAAAATGTTCCCCGAAGACACTGAACTGAAAACTTTTAAATGCAGGCTTGTTACAATATCTTCAGAAACGAACCCAAGTTTAAAGAACTGCAAGATTTTGAGATTTAAGAAATTGGTGGAACGAAAACAGAAGACGGATATTTCCGCGATCAAATATTTTTCGCTATCCTCCGAAGCCCTACTTGCAGCAGTAAATTTTCGACCATAGGTACCAATCCTTTCTGAAAAATATCACTGACGTTCAACTCAAATCCATAGTCTTGTGGATATAAAGTGTCTTGCCAAAGTTATCGTGTAAAGTGCGTAAAAATTATCGAATTCCAGTTTGTTGAATATTGAGCGCTCCGCGGAGCGCTCTATATTATAACAAATCTCATGGGAAACTGATAGAATGGGGTATTGAATTGTTGACGGGTGACAGATGTCGACGGTTTGAAACAACAAGATATACATACATCACCGGTGCGAGAAACGCGAAGTTGGTCTATCCAGCTTTTTACGCGCTATAATGGCGGACGCTTTAATGCAAAGTTCGTAATAAATTACCCACCCTTTTGACAACTCTGCTTACGTCAGTTTAAGTCTTCATACAATTTATCAAAAGAAAAATATATCTGGCAACATTTGTGTTGCCAATTTTTCAGAAATCGCAAGTCTGACGTAAGCAGAGAGGTTCGCATATTACGAACACGCATTATAGCGACCGCCATTATGGTGCGTAAAAAGCTGGATGTTAACTCACACCAAATTTTCATTGCTGGAAACCAGCAAAATTTTGCTAATTTTTGGTGTGCTGTGTTTCCAGCAATCTGTTCAGCAAAATGAAATTTGCTGATTATTCAGTAATGCACAATTGCATAAAAATGACAGATCGTTTGCTGCATGTTCAGTAAAACCAAATACAAATTGCTGATTGTCAGCTTTGACAATTCGCTGTACATTCAGCAAAGCATAAATCAATGTACTGGTTAACCAGTTAGTTCAAGGGAACCATGTTTCCCTCAGGCACCAGCTTCCATCCGCCCATCGGATCATAGCCAAATTACTGTTGAACTAAAGATGTATGATTATCATTTCAACCTTTAAGTTCATCTAGCCCAACAGTGACTTAGCTATGGTCCCATATCCGCTATCAGGAGCTTAAAGATGATCCCGTACCAGCTGCACAGCGATTTGGCGCGTTTTACTAATGTCAGCTTGACGTAAAATATTTTGACATATCAATTCTTTCGCTGGATTCCAGCAAACATTCATTTACTGTTTTCTGTTCAGCAAATAGATTTGCTGTATTTTTGCGGATCACTGAGTCGATTACTGGTTTTCAGTAAATTTATCAATGAAATACTGGTTCACAGCAAAAATAAAATTACTGGACGGAATTCAGTAAACTGTAGAACTGAATTACAGTAAACTTTTGAAAAAAATGCTGTGATTCAGTAAACAAGTGATTTGCTGATACACTTTCAGCAATGTACTTTGCTGAACCATAAAGAGAATTTTTGGTGTGATAGTTCTGTTCAGGTTTTACTGGTGTAAATCAAGTACAAAATTGTTCCAAAAATAGACCACCGCTGACGATGCCCTAATAATAAATGTTTTTTGCCTTACACTATAAAAAAATTCCACGTCGAAGTGAAGTGATTTGCTGTTGAATTCGCACTACTTGCCTAACATTTCGAAGTAAAAAGAAAATCTTTTGGAATATTTTAATGCAAAGAACGATAAAATCAACAGCGAATCACTTGACTTTCTGTTGTTATGATCATCTCTTTTGAAATGCCTATGTTTGAGATAAGGAATGTCGATCATTTGGATATTATCAGCTAATCACAATAAATCTTTTGATCTTTTAATTGTTATTTATTTTAGATTTTTTCATTTTTTTTAAATCTCAGATTTTCAATTACAAAATGATTTCTTTCATCATGTCGGTGCAACCGATTTCAGGAGCTGTAAAGTAAAGAGTTGTATTATTGTTATTTTAATATCAAAGATTCAACAAAACTTACTTTCAAACAAATTGTTAATCTCTGGGGACAATGTGCTGCTTACGCCTTTCGTCACCGTCACTATTTTTGTTTCGCCTCATGGTTTTGACGTTTGTCAATTGATATTGCAGCTGTAATTCAATTGATTTAAACAGTGGTGCAAATACAAGAGATATTCATTATAATATGATGGTGATTTCCATTGAACAGTTTTCAACGCAAGATCATTTCGTTGGAAAATGTTAATCATTGTGAAATCAACACAAAATCACTTCAATTTGCAGTGCCACGTGACGAATTGAATCAAGTGCAAAAATACTTGAAGTAATCGTGCCATTTATTTACAGTGTATGTATCGATACTGGTATCGCCTTTTTCCAATATCGATGTATTTTTTGCTTGTTATTTAGCTTAGTCAACATCAACTTTGCTTATCTTTACTTTTTCCATCACTGGTCATATGAAAAATTTCCTGAAGTGAAGATTCGTCTCCCACAAGTGATTAAGGATGTCCAAAGCAGTAAAGACCCAGCTGGAAGTAAAGGCTAAATGCGAACAGTTGCAGCAGTCGTTGAAAGAGTTATCCGACTGGGAAAAGGAAATGAAGAAAGAGACTGCCAAGCATCAACAACAGAGGGATGAGGTTAGTTATCGAAGACGTATTCCAGAATAGTCGACGAATAGTACAATCGGCAAAAGTTTTAAAATTATGTCTTAATATACAATAAAGTCGCTTTTTACACGGGGAATACGTGCCGCGTAAAAAAAACCGTATAAATTTCGGAATCCGCGCAAAAAAAAACAGCGTTAATTCTGCATTCCGAGTGGAGGGAAACCGAAATCCGCGCAAAAAAAAACCGCGTAAATTCTGGAATCCGCGTAAAAAAACCGCGTAAATTCCGGAATCCGCGTAAAAAAACGCGTAAATTCCGGAATTCGCGTAAAACGCGACCTTAGTGTACAAAAGTTTATAGTTTAGTCCTGAGAGTTTAGTCTAATGTGAATCTCTATTATTAACTTGTTTGTTGAAGATGTAATAACTTATAGGTACGGTGGGTTATGTGAAAAAAATAAAATAGACTATTATATATATACCTAATCATTCTTTTTTGTTAATAAATATCAATGATCTTGTGATTTGACACAACCACTTAAAAAAAAATACGACCGCATCGAAAGTAGATGATTTTATATTTTAATCAAATTTGACATGGCGCATTAGTACATAACTATCATGAAGCCAGTTTTATGCTGGAATTTATTTGCGATCATCAACGTTATTATATCCTGTAGTATTCCAATACCTTTAGCGAGTAGTAATTTCTACTTGGATGTTCTTTATGCTCATGAGGAAAATGGGAGCAGTAATCATTTCGTTCAAATTGGAGTCTTTGGCTCCAACTTAGGGCGTGTATGCCGAGCTAGGTACTCAGTGGTCGCGGAAAAAAGCAACTAGCAATACCGAAAAATCGATGGGGCGAAATTATGGACCAGTATTAACAGCCGGGAACTCCAGTGTTGACGAATTTTTCTTCGGGGCGAACCAGCCACTGGTTTAAAACCCCACAATGAAAAAGCTACTACTACTAATAGATTGATTTTAAGCACATTTGGAGTCATTGACGCGGTAATAGAAATATTCAAAATTTGTTTTGTTGTTATGATTGCCGGTAACAATTGATTTTTCGTTTTAGGAAGTTAGTTATTTTAGTTATTTTTTAAATTAAAAATTATACAGGGTGCAATACAGTCTGAAGCGTTCACCTACAAGAAGAGTAAATTCTCAACTCTTCTCTTTTTTTTTCAGCGACGTGCTATTCCACCAATTAGAAGTTATACTAGTAAAATGCAAAAATTCGTCGAGGATCAAAATGTAACAGAGAAGAAGCATTTTTTTAATAACGATTCATCTAGTGAGGTTGAAAATCTGCAAGATGCGGAATTGTTTAACCAAAAAGGAATAGAGTTTTGTAAACGCACCAAGGAAGGAGAGGATTTGAACATGTATAAACAAAGATATGGTCAAACGGCCATTGATATGTTTACCAGAGCAATCGAAATAAATAGTATAAATCCTACTTATTTCGTTAATCGAGCTCTCTGTTATTTCAATTTGGAACGGTATGAGGATACTATAACCGATTGTAATACTGCTATATCATTAGATAGCAAACACGTAGCAGCACACTACCGACGAATGAAGGCTTTCGAGCATTTGGGCAAAAACTTGTTGGCCTATCAGAGTTGTCAACAATTATTGAAACTGGCCAACAATGCGGAAGAGCTGTCGAAAATTGAAAAGGACAAAGAAAGATTAATGACGAGATTGAAACAAGAAGCAGACAAGTTCAAACTACAGGGAAATACTGAACTTGCCAACAAAAACTATGCTAAAGCTTGCGAGTATTTTTCAAAAGCAATTCATGTATTCGAGGGTGATCCAATCTACTATCACAATCGTAGCCTGTGTTACTTTCATCTGAAGAATTATGAAAACTGTCTCGAAGACTGCGATAAAGCGATTGAACTAGATGAGGGTTACTTTCGTCCTTATTATCAACGAATGCGAGTGCGTGAACAAAAAAGAGAATATTTTAAGGCAATAATTGACTGCAAGAAGTTTCTTGAGTTAGTAAAAGATGAAAAGCAGAGGCTGACCGCCAAAAAAGATCTGGAGCGTTTACAACGTTTGTTGGAACGTGAAAAGGAACCGAACCTTATCAAATGGAGTGAACTGAGTAAGAATGCCGCTTTGATTAGTTTCATTAACAAGCCTCCTCATCTTCGATCAAAGGTATTTTTGTAATGAATGAACGTTCCTGTATTTTTATTTTATTTTCATTGTTTTTAGTATCCGCTCAAGCGAATTCACATCTCTGAGGACAACTCATCCAGTGATACTAAAACTGTTCCTTCAAACTACGTCGTGGCTTCCGATTATGAAACCATTCCGGACGCTGTTATCGATAAAATGTTTAATAACAACACTGGAGAAAGGGTAGATGATATAAAACAGGATACTAACACGCAACACCAAGATTTCCTGAAATCTATGCCAAAGTTGAAAAATTGTTTTTCACCACCAGTTACTCCATCTAGTCCTCCAAAAGATATATTATGCAACCAGAACTCGCCGGTTGATCACCGCGATTCTTCAGTTGGTATTGAGGAATGTGAGCTTATTGGTGACGCTAATTTCTCACAGACTAAACATGAAAAGGACATGATTAACCAGGAAAATGTAAGTTATTTAAATTATTTTCCCGTATTTCACAAGCAGCAGTGATATTTTTGTAGCAATTGCAACCAGAATCAACAGGTAATGAGAATATTCAGAAATCCGAAGTGAGTTTTCAGTGGGCCGCCATTCCTTCTACCACAGTCGAGTTTTATCAAACCTGGATTAATTTGCAAAATCCACTAGACAAATTTCAGTTCTTGAAGGTAAGGATAAGCATTTATACTATCGTTCGTGTTTTGATGAATTATCACTTCTTTAGGTTGTCGAGAATGGCCCACTTGACAAATTGCTCGGAGTGAATTTATCGCCTCCTATGCTCTCCGAGATACTACTGTTACTTGATCAATACAGTAAAAAACAGAATCATTGTCCTCTCAAAATTCTTTCGAAGATTGCGATAAATTCTCAGATCGAGATACTCATGCTACTGTTGAATGACAAAGACAAGAATTGTAAGTTTTGTGATTTCAGATCTAGTTTTTATCATAATTTTCAATTTATTCCTATATTACCAGGTTTGTCCAACTTGCTAAAATTAACGGAATCCATGCAGGGAAATAACGATTCTATACGAGAAATTAAAAAACGATTCCAATTTTGAAGCTGGTGCGATTAAAAATTCTGTCGACTGAATAGAAGAGAAGAGAATAGGAGAAAGAAGAAACGAGAATAGAAGAAAGAACTTCACATGTGTTTTTACGTAGTTTCATGAATAACAATTGACTGTGAGATTCTGTGAATACAAATGTATCATAAATGTGAATCGGAAATATGAAAATTAAAGCAGTTAATTTGGTTTCTATTTCTTTATTTGGTTTGTAGAAAACAATTTGAAAGCTTAGAAGTAAATAATACGACAGCTATTAAGCTCTGGCACAAAGTAGGAAAATTGCAACGTATAAAATACACAGTTAGATATAGATGGTTTTATTAAATTAGTGGTTGCTTGTTGGTCATAATATTGGTAACTAGTAGGATTGTAGTTCTAAAGACTAATTTGTTCTATTACATTGTTTCTACCTTCCAAAATATATATTTCGGCTCCTTTTTGTGGGCTCGTTGCAAAAACGAGCTCCTCCAAGTTCCTACCTTTCGCCTGAGGAAGATTAGCGTAGTACCTCTGACTCAAACATTTTATATAATGCAAGCTTTCGTCAGTTCCATCGCATAATGCTACTATACAGCCTCCCCAGCTAAAAAAGCACATTAATTACTAGTGAGTGATTTATACAAACGTATTTGTTCATTACCCTGCTCCTGTAAGTCTTGCACCAATGCCTAAAGCGTCGGACAGTTGAACTAGTTTATCTAAATTGGGGTGAGAACATTCATACAACGTTTTCAGACTTTCGTGGGACTCTCTCATTAGTCGCTTCATTGCTTGAATCGCTCCTTCTGATTGCTGCTGAGCAACCTCGATAAACATGTGGACGCGCATCGACTCTGGAAATTAAGCAATATGTTCATTGGCCTTGGATGGGATAAATGGCAGTAATAGGCGATAGTTTTGACCACAGAACCGTTATCTAATGAATTTTTTTAGGGGTGAGAATTTTGTTTCATTAAGTGCGTTTATCAAATTATCTGGACAATTTCATTTCTTTTTGCTGTAAACCGAGAAAACTCAAAGGTGTCAAAATGATTGGAGAATATTTTTGTCAGTTGAAACAAAATGAAATGAGAAAACCAATATTACAGTTATTACTAAAACTATTCTGAGCATCACTGTACCTTCAATTTCAGTCAGGTCTATTTCGTGACGTTTGGAATATAATAGAAGGATTAAAAATAATACAGTGGAAGTGACCGGATTGAAGACTATGGAAAAAACAGCACTTATCTAATGTTTAAAAACTAATAAGATTTTGGAACTCTGCAGATTTGAATGAAATTTTTAATAAATTAAAGATTTATGCTGAATATGGAACAATTAAAAAAATATTGTTTTTCGCGTTGTTACCTTGCAATACATGTAGCGCTCTTTGTTTTAGTTTGAAAATCTGAGCAGTCTTCGTATTAGCGGTCAGTAAGTTTTCTACAAAATCATCGTGCTCGATTTCAAATATTTCCAGCAGGTCTGCCTTACTGTAAGCTATTTGTGTCAAGTAGTTCTTTACTAGAGTTTCCATTTCTTCCAGCGAATAACTGAGAGCTTGTTGAAGATCGGCGAAGCGACTAATCTGGCGCCATTCGAGCTGCATTTGTTTAGCTAGAAATCTTCAAAATATTTTTTACATGCTGATTTCTTAAATTTACATGTTTTACGTACCGACAGGCCAATTTGCATTCAACAACCCGTTGATTGAAGTCAGAAGTAGCAGCTTTGTTAGCTTCTGTTAGACTATTGGCGATAACGAAAACCGCATTTTTTGGAAGATTAACTGAAGTTGCTCTTAAAGGGTTCCATTCTATGAACTGCGCACAACCTTTTCTAGCCAGGTAGGCAATTGCTTGATCCATTCCGCCACCCTGTGTCCCAATGTAACGCTCACAGTCAGCGGATATTGTTGCTAAAGTTTGTTTCTCTAATGGTACCTATATTTCAGATGGTAAACGCTATTGATATCACTTATCTTTTGGAAATAGCAGAATAAGTTACATTATGAAGATAAGCTGAACACAGTACAGAGGCACTAACGATTGCACTGGAGCTTGATAAACCGGATGCCGGAGGGATGTTTCCAGATAGTACGATTAACATTCCTTTCGCATTGGAGGGTCTTTTGTATTCTAGAATTCCCTTAATTCCACATAAAAAATATTTGTACCACTCGGGACCCCCACATGGGTCGATTCTAAGAAGAGGAGGGTAGCAATAATTTTAGTCATATCTCAAAATAAATATTTCTTGACCTACGTAAATGTGTTTACATTGCACTTGAAAGGTTTGTACTTTGAATCGATGTTCTTCAGATGGATTAAATTATCTTCGGATGGAGCAACTGCAACGAGAATTGTTTGTTCTACGGCCATCGGTAACACCGGGTAACCACAATAATCCACATGTTCACCAATTATATTCACTCTGCAAGAAATTTCAAAATTCAGTTGAATATTTATAAATCATCTTACAACTTAAACATATCTATCTTTTTGAAATCGCTGGCCAAAGGTTCAGTTATTCAATCTCGTACCTGTAATTAAAAATCCTCAAGTAGGATATGAATAATTCGGAATTCGCACAACGCTATTCCACATCTCTTAAAAGGGCTTGTAAAACAGTCAAACGATTAAAATTAGAAATATGGGCCGTACTACGGAAGCTTGGGCGAATAACTCATCTAAATTGAAATAGCTCAACTGAAAAAAAGAGCGTTCCTGTTAATTGTGGTGTTCTCAGCCAGCCCGGAAGTGTGTAGTCTTCAGGGACTAAAATGAAGTTTTCCTGTACGCATACGTAGAAGTGAGTAACCCAGCGAGCAATTACTCTGCGTCCTTTTGACGAACTTCTATCTTTGATAGGGTAACCAAAATTCACAGGAATGGTTAAAAAGCTACAATCTATTTTTTCTTCCAGTTTCAGGTATAACTTAAAACCTGTGTTGAAATCGTTATGCGATAATTCATTCTTCCGACCATGCTTTTAGGACTGAAACTTTCAAACTGCATCTCACTCACCAAGCGCCGTGAGATATATTCAGGTTTACCATTTCTTTAAAAGTCCCCACACGCGTCGGACTTTTTGGCGAAATTTAAATTGACAAAAAAAAAAGAAAATAAATATATGTATTTTTTAGAACTTACATGATTTTTCAAAAATACAAGTAGCATAATAGATTGTTAAAAGCATTTAAAACGCATGGGTAATTTTGTTTTGCCAAAAATAATCTACAGTTTTTTTTCTTTAATTTTATTATTTAATTGCGTATTTTTCTCCAGTACCCTCATCTCACCCCTCATACGATACCTAATTTGTGTACAACGCCTAATCTCCGCGTGAAAAGATTTTTCAATGTCTGCATACCATTTTTTTTTTCGATTCTTTTGTTCGCTGTTTATTTTGTTCAAATAATTTATGAATTATTTTCTCACCTTCCACTACAACGCACAATAAACTGTGGATGTCGATTAAATTCATTCACAAAATATGCTTTCAGCTGAGACACCCTATCGCAGTCAGTGGGTGTTTCGAGCACATTCACATAGGTGTCATCACCAACGCTCATCTTGACGTGGATTTCAAACAGAAAAGAGAAACGAAAACGTAAACAAAAGCGTCGATGAAGATATTTACTCAGCAAGAGAACTTTTTTACTAGACTTATTAACAAGCTTGTCTACACTGCCGGTCTCTGCGAGATAACTGAACGCAATCTAATTCGTACAGTCTGTTAAGTTGTTCAAATGTTATCATCACACAAACACTTTCTGGAGCAGATATATTTAATAACAAAAAAACTTCGTGATTGTACACTACCAAACTGATAGCGACAGAAGTGCGCAGCGACCTAACGCTTTATCAACTGGTTTCATTGATGGGCTAACTGCTGACGAATGTAATAGATGAGTAAAGTTTGAGCTTGGAATTGGAAAATAGGGGAAACGAACCACGCGATGTTAGTTTTCCAAAGCTCGAACATTTGTAAAAGTTATGCATGGTGCTTTCTGATTATCAACTTTCGATGCGTATGGCTTGTGGATTTTCAAAAGACATGCTTTGCAATTTACCCTATTGTACACGCTTGAATTACTTCATTTGGGAAATGTTTCCTATGCGAAGTACGACAAGTAATTAAAATCTTGCTCACAATTTTATTGATAGTTGAATTCTTAAGTTACACATAGCGTTATGAATATGAATTATGAATGAATTGAAGAGAAAATTAAAAATGCTTTACAACAAAATCTACTATATAAAAATGGAATTCTGTACGGCTTGATCTTATTGATATTATTCCCTCCGTCTCTGAGGTGTAAAGTAATCATCATCATTTTGAATCGTTCTAAATCAAAAATATCAGTGGTGACATGTAGGTTTTCTACATGAAAATGTTCGCTGATGTTCAGGAAAGACATTTTAGAAAAAATAATGGGTGTCTGATAACTAAAACTTGAGATATAATTCACAAAACTACGTAAAAAATGCAAAATTATGACTTTTTGTGCTGAATTTGCCTCTAAATCAAAATTTAAAGCGATGACATATGATTCTTTATTAATTAAAATGTTTGTTAATGTTCATTAAAGACATTTGAGTGAAAATTATTAGTATCTGATTACTAAAAATTGAGATATTATTCACAAAACTACGTTAAACGTGCAAAACTATGACTTTTTGTGCTATATTTGCCTCTGAATCAAAATTCAAAGCGATGACATATGATTCTTTTTACATAAAATTGTTTGTTAATGCACAGGAAAGACATTTAAGGAAAAATATTTAGTATCCGATAACTAAACCTTGAGATATTATTCACAAAACTGCGTGAAACATGCAAAATTATGACTTTTTATTCTCAATTCGTCTCCAAATCAAAATTCAAACTGATGACATGTGTTTCTTTTTTTATTAAAATGTTTGTTGATGTTTAGGAAAGACATTTGAGGAAAAATATCAGGTAACTGATTACTAAAACTCGAGATATTATTGACAAAACTACGTGAAACATGCAAAATTATGATTTTTTGAGCTGGATTTGCCTCTAAATCAAAACCCGAAGCTGTAATCTGTGATTTTTTCTGTAATAAAATGTTTGTTGATGTATAAAAAAGATATTTAGAAAAACTGTCTAAGAAAGGAATGACTTTTGAGTAAAAATAACGCTTTGTAAAACATACAAAATCATGAATTTTTGGGCTCAATTTGCCAATCAAAATTCAAACCCATGATATGCAATTATTTTTCATTTAAATATTTGTTGTTGCTTCAACATCTGCAAATATTTTTAAATCCATGTTTTGATTATGTGCGAGTCGAGCAGAAAAAAAATTACATTTCTGATGTTTTCGTAGTTTTGTGAATAGTAACACATTACGGGATTCGATTTACTTTTTTACTTTTACCTAAACTAGATCTTGGGACATTTGGCTGGAGGAAAGGCCGCATTTTACTGGTTTAAACATCGTTTAGGAGGCGACTTATGCATTATTTTTTTTTAATTTTTACGTAGTTTTGTGGATTGAAGCATTAACTTCTTCTCAGACGTATTTCTTTGGACACCAACAAACAATTTCACATGTCATCTTTTTAGATATATAGAGGCATCATGCTCAATTCTTATTACTTCGATTACTTTCTTTCAAAAGTTACATAAAAAGAGGTTTTACTGTAAACGATTATCGAATATCCGGACATCACCCGAATTTGGTATATTCGAAACTGAAATGACCCCACACAACATTTTACAAAATGGCGACTTCTGATTTCAGGAAAATAACCTGAAGTGGTATTTGGCCAACCATTTCAATACTTCCGAAAGTGGTACTCCATACGTCATTTTGATATCCGAAATGGCGACTTCCAGTTTCTGTAAAAGAGCCCAAAATCAGAACATGTAATCCCATATGAGTATTTCCGTTCTGTGCTTTCTTAGAATATTGAAGTACTTAAAGTGATGATGGACGTATAAGATGAGAAATTTTTTTTAAGTGAGTTGTGCTAATATTGCAATTAATTATTGATTCCTAATTTTGAAAACTTGGATCCCGAGCATCGCCGGGAACGTTCAACTAGTCTACTATATAAAAATGGAATTACGTAACGCTTGATCTTATTGATATTATTCCCTCCGTCTCTGTAGTGTACAGTAATCATTATCATTTAAAATCGTTCCAAATCAGAAAAATAAGCAGTGACATAAAGGTTTTTTAACCGGAAAATGTTCGCTGATGTTCAGGAAAGACATTCGGAGAAAAATAATTAGTATCTGATTACTACAATTTGAGATATTATTCACAAAACTACGTAAAACATGCAAAATTATGACTTTTCAAGCTGAATTTGCCTCTAAATCAAAATTCAAAGCGATGACATGTGATTTTTTTTTCAATAAAATGTTTGTTACGTTCAGGAAAGACATTCGAGGAAAATTAATTAGTATCTGATTACTAAAACTTAAGATATTATTCACAAAACTACGAAAAACATGCAAAATTGTGACTTTTTGTGCTAAATTTACCTCTAAACCAAAATTCAAAGCGATGACATGAGATCCTTTTTTCATTAAAATGTTTGTTAATGTTCAGGAAAGACATTCGAGGAAAAATAATTAATAGCTTATTACTAAAACTTGAAATATTATTCACAAAACTACGTAAGACATGCAAAATTATGACTTTTTTACTCAATTCGTCTCCAAATCAAAACTCAAAGAGATGGCTTGTGATTTTTTTTCATTAAAAAGTTCGTTGATGTTCAAGAAAGACATTCGGGTAAAAATAACAGGTATTTGATTACAAAAACTCGAGATAATAATCACAAAACTACGTGAAACATGCGAAATCATGACTTTTCATACTGAATTTGCCTCTAAATCAAAATTAGAATCTATGATCTGTGATTTTTTTTTTAAGATGAAATTAAGGGAAAATAATAAGTACCTGATCATTTGAAATTTAAATAATTTTGATAACGTGAAAAATGCAAAACCAAGATTTTTAGGCTTAATTTGTCTCTAAATCATAATTCAAAGCGATGACATATGATTTTTTTCAATGTCATGTTCATTAATGTTCAGGAATGACATTTGAGAAGAAATGATAGGTATCTGATTACTGAAAATGTAGATGTTTTTCACAAAACTAAGTAAAACGTGGAAAATCATGAATATTCAGGCCCAATTTCTCTGCAAATCAAAATTCAAAGCTATGATATGTGATTGTTTTCCAATAAAATGTTAGTTAATGTTCAGGAAATTCATTTGAGAAAAAATAACACGTATCTTATTGCTAAAAGTTGACATATTACTCAAAAAACTACGTATGTTCGAAACATTTTTGAAGATACAAAGAAACACCTTAAAATACTTTCTTTGATTTTTTTTTAAAACATATAATACATGCAAAACTTTGACTTTTTAAGCATAAGCTCAAATTGTATCTAAATCAAAATTCAAAACGATGACATGTGATTTTTCTTTCAATAAAATGTTTGTTTCTTTAACATTTCCAAATATTTTTTTGCAGAAAAATCCATGTTTTGAATCAGTGCGAGTCGAGCATAAAAAAATACATTTCTGATGTATTCGTAGATTTGTGAATAGTAACACATTACGGGATTCGATTTATTTTTTTACCTTCACCCAAACTAGATCTTTGAACATTTAGCTGGAGGAAAGGTCCCATTTCATTGGTTTGAACATAGATCAAGAGACGACTTAAGCATTAAAAGTCATTTTTTGTTTTCTACATAGTTTTGTGGATTAAAGCACAATTGTTAGTTATCAGAAAACCTTCACTTCTTCTCAGACGTGTTCCTTGGACACCAACAAACATATTCGTTTTGAAAAAAATCACAAGCATCTCTTTAGATTTCATTATAGAGGAGAAATAAGCATGAATGGTCATGCTCAATTCTTCTTACTTACTTTAATTTCCTAAAAAGAGGTTTTACTGTAAACGATTGTCAAATAGCCCGAATATCACCAATTATAGGTATATTCGAAACTGGGATGACTTCACACAACATTTTCCAAAACGGCGGTTTCCGGCTTCAGAAAAATAACCTAAAGTGGTATTTGGCCAACCATTTCAATAATTCCGAAAGTGGAACTCCATACTGTTATCTGTTCTCAAAATATTGAAGTATTTAAAGTGATGATGAACGTATATGATGTGAAATATTTTTTAAGCAAGTTGTGCTAAAGCAGTAATGAATTATAAAAAATGATTCTTAAATTAAAAACCTTTGATCCCGAGCATCGCCGGGAGCGTTCAACTAGTATATAATAATTCAAAAGTTTGCTCCCTTTTTAAAATTGTTCAAACATAGGAAATGAATGAATAAATCACGGCGTGTAGAAAGAACAACTTTATTTAAAAAAAATGGGCATCGCCAAGACCTTTACCATTTGAAAATATAGCTTTTTACCTTTCATTTGAGACCCTCCGGAAAATCATCCATCGCGGGCTTTCGAACAACTTTTTTTTTCATCAAAAAGAATTCTGACAGCAAAGCGTCTAACTACCGAGAGGATACTACGGTGCTACAAATGAAAATGAAAATGCAAGAGCTTTTGAAGTGAAACAGTGAAGGTTGTAAGTTTAGTCGAGTGTAACTTTCGCTCATACTAGAATTTTTTTCAAACACTCCTATAATTTGAAATTATGGTCAAAATGCCAGTTTTCTCACCTCGGCGCATGAAAATTATTTTTAATTCATTTGTTTTCCAACCGATTTTTTTAGCCGTTTTGGAAAGGGGAAAAATGGAGTTTTCAAAATATATACAGGTTTGTACTTACTTCATTAAAATATGTGAGTTATTCGAGCGTAAATCTAATATTTTAAACTTCTCCATGCAATTTTTCAACTTCACTTGAAATTTGTCAGTTACTTTTGTAAGAAAAGTACTACAAGTACATAAACAATTTGGAACTATATTCAATTACGAATAAAACAGAAGCTGTTCTATGTAAATCGGCAGAAATTTCGCTGAGTTTTATGTTTCTTAGGAAAATCAGAATTTTTTACTCTCATCGAACAATAATATTTGGACTGTTTATTTTGCGGTGCTGTAAATGGAAAAAATGCAGTTAGGATGTGACCAAATGTAGGTTGTAGCTCTAGTCGTGTGTTACTTACGCCCAAACTTGAAGTTTTTCAAATACCCCTAAAATTTGAAGCTATTGTCAAAACTCCGCCTTTAGACCGTGGTTCACATGTTTATTTTCAACTCTGTCATTTTTCCATCAATTCTTTATATATAGATCGTTTTGGAAAGGGAATAACCATAAATGACGTAACTTTTTTTGACCCCCCCATCGTAGCAGCACGCCGTGTCAGAATCGGCTTATTATGCAACTTCAATGCACCTCGGATTTTTCTTCACCGAAAGTTAGTTTAGGGTCAAAGCTTTCAAATGAAAGTGGTTTTAAAATATTCTATCGGGGAAAACTTCAATAAAACGAATTTGCATTTTTTCCAATGTTCCGACAATTTTTGTCTATTTATGAAGACACTAGGTTCACTGAAATTCATGGTATGATAACGTTATAAGCAATGTTTGTGTGTGTGTGTGTGTGAGAGAGAGAGAGAGAAAGAGAGAGAGAGAGAGAAAGAAAGATATGAAAACGGCACTCGTTCGCTAAAACTTGCAATGATTGTTTAGTTCCAATAAGACCTGAAAAAGTGAATAAATGCAACGAAATTACACAGTTACAAAAACTTTCGATCGAAGGATTCTATCTCTGTATTACAGTGGAATTGTAGAAGTATTTTACCAAAAATGGATTCATTTAAAGTTTTAATAAATAGGTACAAATGCGATGCATTTTCCCTTTGTGAAACTTGGCTTACTTCAAATATTGATCTCAACTTCCATGATTTTAATATTATTCGCCTTGATCGAGACACCCCATATGGAGGAGTACTTTTAGGGATTAAAAAGTGCTATTCTTTCTATCGTATTAACCTCCCCTCGATTCCAGCCATCGAAGTTGTCGCATGTCAAATGACAATACAAGGTAAAGAGCTTTGTATTGCCTCAATATATATTCCTCCCAGAGCACAGGTTGGGCAACGGTTGCTCTTTGATTTAATAGAACTTCTTCCCTCGCCACGTTTGATTTTGGGAGACTTCAACTCTCATGGTGTGGCTTGGGGTTCCCCCTACGATGATAGCCGCTCCTCTTTAATCTATAACCTTTGCGATGACTTCGACATGACTATTTTGAACAACGGTGAAATGACACGTATCCCGAAACCTCCAGCGCGCCCAAGCGCTTTGGATCTATCCTTATGTTCGACGTCGCTACGGTTGGATTGCACATGGAAGGTAATCCTCGATCCTCACGGTAGCGACCATTTGCCTATTCTTATTTCAATTAATAACAATTAATATTTCAATTAATAACTCGCACGCGACCAGTTGACATTCCGTATGACCTCACACGGAATGTCGATTGGAAGTTATACGAGGAAATGATTTCAAAAGCGGTCGAGTCGATTCAACATCACCCACCACTTGAAGAATACAACCTCCTCGCGGGCTTAATCCTCGACGCCGCGTTGCAAGCCCAAACGAAGAAATATCCCGGCGTAGCGATCAAAGAGCGGCCTCCAACTCCGTGGTGGGACAAAGAGTGCTCCGATGTCTCCACGCAAAGAGCCGACGCGTTTTTGGCCTTCCAGAAGGGAGGTATACCCGACGACTATATACGGTATTCGGAGCTTAATACCAAGCTTAAAAGCCTGGCTAAAGCAAAGAAACGCGGATGTTGGCGTCGGTTCGTAAACGAGACGTCGAGGGAGACATCGATGAGCACTCTTTGGAACACAGCCCGAAGAATGCGGAATCGCGTAACGGTCAACGAAAGCGGGGAGTCTTCAAGTCGGTGGATATTTGATTTTGCCAGGAAAGTATGTCCGGACTCTGTTCCTGCGCAAAACTTTGTTCGCGATACGTCTCCGGGTCACGACGCGATAGAATCACCTTTTACGATGGCAGAATTTTCAGTTGCCCTCCTGTCCTGTAACAATAACGCGCCTGGGTTAGATAGAATCAAATTCAACTTGTTGAAGAATCTACCCGGCAATGCCAAGAGGCGCTTGTTGAACTTGTTCAATAAGTTCCTGGAGCAAAACATTGTACCGCAGGATTGGAGGCAAGTGAAGGTGATCGCCATCCAAAAACCAGGGAAACCAGCTTCTGATCACAACTCTTATAGGCCGATTGCAATGCTATCCTGTATCCGGAAATTGATGGAAAAAATGATACTCCGTCGTTTAGACCACTGGGTCGAATCAAATGGTCTACTATCAGATACTCAATTTGGCTTCCGCCGTGCCAAAGGGACGAATGATTGTCTTGCGTTGCTTTCAACAGATATTCAGCTGGCGTATGCTCGCAAAGAACAAATGGCGTCTGCGTTCTTGGACATTAAGGGGGCTTTTGATTCCGTTTCTATTGACATTCTTTCGGGTAAACTTCACCGACAAGGATTTTCTCCAATTTTGAACAATTTTACGTTCCATAATCCCCAAGGTATCGACGAACCCGTGGTTCAAGGGGTTGGATGTAGGTCGGGATTTCATTTGCGTGATGTCCCGGCTTATGTCCAATCACTATAGATTTGACGCGCATCTCCGTCGTTTTGGGCTCGGGGAAAGTGGTATCTGTGCCTGTGGTGAAGGTTATCACGACAAAGAGCACGTTGTTTGGTCATGCCCTGTACACCGTGACGCCAGGTCTAAATTAATAGCTTCCCTGCAGGCCGAAGGTAGGCAGTCGGCTGTTCCTGTTCGTGATGTCTTGGCGAGCTGTGACCTATCCTACATGTCCCTTATATACGTTTTCCTGAAATCCATCCACGCCCCAGTTTAGTCCTACCCCCTTTCGCCTGCATCCAGCCTAACGACAAGAACACGTTAAGACCCCGGATCCGGAAACAGCAATCAGACCCGCACGATACTCTCAAGGCCCGAGGGAGACAACCCAATATGCCAGTCCGTAATATCTTGGCCCAGCAGCGGAACATGTGCTTACCTATGGCAATGAAAACCATCATACAGTAAACCAGTGCTTTTAATGCAAAATATTATAGCTTTAAGTTACATTTAGTTTCAGCTCGTAGTCGGCAGCGAGGATAAAAAATTTGCTTTTACTTATTAAGATACTTTAGAAAGTAAGCTACCAGATATAATTGGCGCCGTTAAACATTAAATTGTATTTGTGCCGTGTCAAATAAATTATAGATGAACAAAAAAAAAACTTTCGATGCTGGCTGAGAATCCTCAACATCATGTGGTTTCGAAGACCATTCGAAACAAGTCAACAAATGATCAATCCATGGTAAGTTTCACTAGTTCGAGGGGAAAACCTAGACGTACACGGGGAAATTAGAGTATTAGTCAATTACAGTGTTTTTAGGGACACTTTTTTTTTTTAAAATGTGCCCACTTGATTTGTTAAGGAAAGTTTAAGGCAACTTAATTGTCTATCTGAAAAACATTTTGGAAAAATAAAAGAAAACTGAGATGACCTTTTATCAAATTTTAATTAAATTTTGGTTTCTATTATTTTTTAAGAATCTTGAATTCTATTCCGCCAATACTTTTCGATGAAAGTTCAGACTAAAACTCATGTTTTCTTTATCTCACAGTCACTTCTTTATTTATAAAAATATGCAAAGTTGTTTTGGGTAGTGAGGCCTACACACTCATAAAGGTTTATTGAATTTTGATAGGGTGCTGCCAACGTCTGATCGGCACAGGGTTGTAGACAAGCTAAACAGTTTTACTATCCGAACTCTGGAACCGCCAGAAAGCTACTTAGTCTAAATCGTAGTGACCTACGGATAATCACGGGACTCCTCACCGGACACTGTCCCGCTTTTTATCATTTAAAGAAAATCGGCGTAGTGTTGAACGACACCTGCCGATTCTGCAAATCTGAACCAGAGAGTTCAGAGCATTTGCTTTGCTCTTGCGAAGCTCTTGCTCCCTCTAGGTACAACTTCTTAAGAAGTTACCTTTTAACCCCATACCAAGTATGGAGCTCCAATCCCAAGCAGGTCATTAGTTTCATCAACTATGTTGTACCTAATTGGGGTACAGGTTTACAACAAAACAGTTCTACTCCATCAATGAGTACGAGCAATCCGTAACCTGTGCACAGCAATCGGGGCCCGCCACAAAAGACAATCAGCAAGAATGTCGCAGTGACATTTCAGTACCCAGTGCCCTTCAGGCATACAGAAGGAACGTCTGATCGAGCTGGCACGAAATCCTTCACAACTTTTGTTCGAATTCTGCACAACAAATGTGTGAATTGCGTAATGCAAGATTTGTACAATGAATACATTTACATAGGTCGAAACCAGAATTGATATCATATCCAAAAAAAAAATCGTGATGTTTTGGTCAAGCGAACGATCAGTTTAGGGACACTAAAAAAACCGTGGTTTATTTTCGTGAGCCGATTCATGGTTTTACCAAACCTAATGCCTTCTTTATTGTTAAGCTTCGCAACAGAGCTTATTTATGGATATCGTAAATTCACCAATTATTTTTGCGAAAGCTGGTTGGCTTAAGGATATCCAATAACTCTGAAGATTCGAAGATACTATAAAATTTAATGTAACTGAGCTTTGCAGCAAACAAAGGAACACACTATTGAAACTATTCACCATGATTCTGCTAAAACATGGATGAATCATTAAGTTCCTTAAACTCATGAAAGATATCAGCAGAACATCATACAACAACTAAAATCAGTGCGCAAATATGGAAAATAACCAACACTGCAAGTGTATTCATTATTTTCGCCATCACTTTACATGAAACCACAGTAAAAATAATACATTATCATAAACGTTTTGTATTATTCTTTGCCTATTGAAAAAAATCATTTTGTACACACTACTACACTGGGGTGTGCAATATTCCCGGGAATTGACTTCCCGGGAAACGGGAATGGAAAATCTCATTTCCCGGGAATTCCAAGGAACCGGGAATGGAGAAAAATTCTTAGCAAAAATGAGATTTCAAATAAAGTTTATTAATAAAAGGTATCAAACAATCGTTTATAATTTCATTATCAATTCGCATGAAAAACGGATTGAAAAACAAAAATTATTCAAGTTTACTCCAGAAATTCATGATCGGTTTTTGAGGTAAATGTTAGCAGAAGAGTAGGTTTCAGGGTTTTTTATGCCGTCGAACAATCGTCTCAGATCCGCTGACGATAAATTTATCGTCAAGCCCAAATAATGCAATTCCCTTCTGTAAAACTTTGCTTAAGATCGCTGAATCACCGAATTCTGATTTCTAGAATACCTTTAAATCACCGATTCCAGCTTTTGCTACATTTCATTAGAAACTGAAGAGTTCAACACTTTTAGTTTGTTGAAGATAAAGCTGAGTGTTTGGCAGGCAGGTTAAAGAGCATTTGAATGCCTACGTAATTAATGTAAAATCGCGGCCTCGACCTAAGTTACACTGACTGAGTTTTTTTAATTTATTCCCTTTTTGTCGTATTGATTTACGAGTTTCAATTTTTTTTATCAATTTACAGGTGTTAAAATTTTTTATCAATAAACAAAGAAAAAATCAAGCAACTATCCGCTTGATAGTAAACTCACTAGCAAAAAAAGGACATTATACGAAGATAATATTTCCTAATTTTTCGTTTACTGAATAAGACAGCATATATTTTTGACAAATAATTTAACCAAATAATTTGATATTACACGGCAAGCAAATATTGAACGTCATTTCAAGCAAATATTTGCTCCGTATAATGCACACTTTGAGGCTGCTTTACACTTTTACGACGTAAGCTCCGTGTTTTGATACGATATATAGTTTTATTGCGGGAAAAGGTAATTCCCGGGAAATCGTTCCCGAGATTGCAAACCCTATACTACACTACACAGTTTCCCCATTATTCAATTCAACCCCCTTCCCCCCCCCATTCACTCTCTCTTTCATCTACACATACACACACACTCATACAGACACTGTTTATATCGTTACAAAACCATATGTTGCAATGTATTTAGCGTCTCCGCAAAAATGATGGAAAAAGTGAAAAAAAAAATCAAACTCATTTTATTTTAGTTTTCCCCGATAGAATATTTTGAAACCACTTTCATTTGAAAGCTTGGACCCTAAACTAACTTCTGGTGAAGAAAAATCCGAGGTGCATTGAAGTTGCATAAAAAGCCGATTCTGACACGGCGTGAGAAGTTTTCTTAGTTTCATATATTTGCTACGTAGCTTGGCTTGACCCCCGTAACATTTCGTCACAAAACTGCAAACCCTCTCTCCCCCCTCGAATGCTACGTCATTTATGAATGTTCCCAAAGGCGAAAAATGGGGCTTTCAAAATATATAGATAAATCTATAGATTTCACTTAGGTGTACGTGTAATGAGTAGTTTTAAAAAAAATTAAAATATACTTTTTTTTAAATTTGAGAACATATTTTCACACATTTTTATAAAAATGTACTTTAAATGCTTTATAATTTGTCACAATCTACACTACGTGGCATCAGAAGTTGTTGCATTTTCTTCCATTTGTAGCACCGTGGAATAAACAGCCCAAATATTATTGTTCGATGAAAGTCAAAAATTCCGATTTCTCTAAAAAACCTGTTACTCAGCGAATTATCAGCCGATTTACAAAAAAAAAATTCTATTTTATATCGTTATTGAATATAGTTTCAAACTGCTAACGTACTTGTAATACTTTTCTTACAAAAATAACTGACAAATTTCAAGTGAAGTTGAAAATTGGCGTGGAGAAGTTTAAAAAATTAGATTTACGCTCGAATAACTCAACACATTTTAATGATGTTAGTACAAACCTGTATATATTTTGAAAACTCCATTTTTCCCCTTTCCAAAACGGCTAAAACATTCAAAATCGGTTAAAAAACTAATGAATTAAAAATAATTTTCATGCGCTGAGGTCAAAATACCGGCATTTTGACCATAACTTCAAATTTTGGGGGTGTTTGGAAAATTTCTAGTATGAGCGAAAGTTGCACTCGACTAACTTACAACCTTCACCGTTTCACTTCAAAATTTCTAGCATTTTTATTTTTATTTGTAGCACCGTACTATCCTCTCTCGGTAGTTAGACGCTTTGCTGTCAGAATTCTTTTTGATGAAAAAAAAAGTTGTTCGAAAGCCCGCGATGGATGATTTTCCGGAGGGTCCCAAATGAAAGGTAAAAAGCTATATTTTCAAATGGTGAAGATTTTGGCGATGCCCATTTTTTTAAAATAAAGTTGTTCTACGATACACGCCGTGAAATAATTTATTCATTCAATCTTTTTGTCGCCAAAAAAGAACTTGTGTTATATTGATCATACATTTTAATGAATCTATACTTGTTGCTGAAAAACCATGAATAACTCACGGAATAGGCGTGTTTTCATAAAAAGCTCAAATTTGTTTAACCTTATTTTGAAAAAAAAAAATCTAAGAGATGGATGCACTTAGAAAGTGCAAGAGCTTTGTGATCTGAAATAACTATTAAAATCATATTGCATTGTTGAAATTTTATATTTTCTTTAAAGTTGAAATTGAAAAAAATCTTTAAAACTTAACTTTTGAGAAACAAATTGTCCTACATTTCGTTATTCTAAATTTTTTTCCAAAAGTTTTTTGCCAAAACTCAATTTCTAATGAAAATTCATCTCGTTTCCGTATTAACATTAAATATATTGTTTATTTTCTAATTTAGTAAATTTCAATTCAAAATAACTTATAAAAGGATGCATTGAGAACGTAAATCACTATGAGCTCTTTGATATGAAATGTCTATCTGATTTTTTTTTAAAATCAATAGAACACATATATTTTGAAAAATGATGAAGTCAAAATTTTTGTTTCAAACTTACCCTTTAATAGAGAATTTCATGAGAGCCATGCTAATTGGTGAGCACAATTACACACAGTTGGACATCTGTGGGTGGCGATCGCCAGCTCCGGAGTTACGTATTTTATTTGTATCGTGCACGTTCCGCCAGATCGCGTAAATGATAGTTGCCTCCTTGAGCAGCATTTACGTTCGCTCGAATGGATTGTCTCCCAGATGGGTGTAAGAGACAATATCGTAATTCTCGGCGATTTTAACCTGCGCGAAATCTCCTGGGTACAAGACTCCCGTGGCTTCCTCTTTCCGGATCCTAGCCGGTCTTCGCTTAGACCGGCTTCAATCAATTTGTTGGGTGGCTATTGTACAGGAGGAATCAAACAGGTCAATGAGATATTAAATAGTAACAGACGTACGCTTGATCTCTGTTTCGTTAGCGAAGAAATAGGCTTGGATTGTTTAGTGTCTCGCGCTCCTGCACCTCTCGTAAAGGATTGCAGACATCATCCTCCTCTCTTAATAACTTTGCCAGTGAATTTGGAAAATTGTTTCAATGACGTGATTGATAGTGTGTTGTACGATTTTGGTAAAGGTATTTTCAATGACCCAGATGGTCTCGAGGTACGATGCTGGCCTAACAAGCCAGTCGTCTTAGGTTCGAGTCTCGGCTCGGGAGAAACTGTTAGTGTCAGTAGGATCGTAGCGCTAGCCCCGCAATTGTCCTGTACACTAAACAGTCGGCTGCGAAATCTGTGTAAAAAATAAACAGAAGGTCAAGTTCCGAATCGGAATGTAGCACCAAGGCTTTGCTTTGCTTATTTTCAACGACATGAACGCATTCCTTGCAAGTTTCGATTGGGAGGAGACATTCCGTGATCTTGATGCTGATTGCGCGGCATCTACTTTGTCTAGCATCCTGTTGTATGCCATCGATCAATTTGTGCCACGTAAACATTGCCGGAAACCTGCAAAACCTGCCTGGTCTAATTCGCAATTAAGGTTACTGAAGAGAAGGAAAAGATCCGCACTCAGATTACATAGCAAGCACCGCACGGACCAAACCAAAGCTCGTTACGACCACGCGAACATTGAATACAGAGAGCTGAACAACCACTTGTACAATTCCTATCTTAGCCGACTTCAGCAACGCCTTAAGTCCAACCCGAAAAACTTCTGGTATCATGTTAACGGGCAAAGGAAAGAAAGCGGATGCCCTCGTGCATGACCAATGGTACAGACGAAGCGGCATCAATCCCTGGTGTCGCAAACCTTTTCCGTTCTCAGTTTAGCAGCGTGTTTACTAGTGAAATCCTTAGTACCGAAGAAATCCTGAGCGCTGCTAGCAATGTACCTAGAAGTTCTGCCCCCAACATACAAACGTCAATCACTAGTGATATGGTGACTAAGGCAGGAAAACAGCTCAAATCCTCTACAGGGTGCGGCCCAGACGGAACTCCTTCGTTAGTCTTTAAACGTTGCCTTGAACCGCTCGCAATACCGCTAACAACTGTGTTCAATCTATCTCTATCATCTGGTGTTTTTCCTACTTCTTGGAAAGATTCTTTTGTTCTCCCCGTTTGCAAAAAAGGATGCAAGCGAACGGTTTCAAACGCGGGCTAGCTGCTAGCTGCTTTAAGTGGCACTTCTAAGTTTTTTGAAATTATTGTTCTTGAAACATTATTCCAAAGGTACTCGCATTGCATTTCGCCGGAACAGCATGGCTTTATGCCTAATAGGTCAACTACGACAAATTTAGCCACCTCCACGTCGTTTATCATACGAGAGATAGAAAATGGACACCAGGTAGACGCTATCTATACGATCTCTCCGCAGCATTTGATAAGATGAACCACGAAATTGCACTGGCGAAGTTTGACCGTATGGGCATCGACAATAACTTACTGGTCTGGCTACGTTCTTACCTTATCGGCCGGAATATGTCGGTGAAGATCGGTGATTTTGTCTCATCACTAATTGCTGTCTCGTCTGGAGTCCCTTAAGGCAGCCATCTCGGTCCTTTCCTTTTCCTGCTATATATGAACGATGTTCACAGCACCATCAAATGCTTCAAGCTATCGTACGCTGACGACCTTAAGCTATACTTCGTCATAAAGGACCACGCTGACGCTTCCTTCCTCCATCAACAACTGGAGCTGTTTGGAACTTGGTGCTGCATCAACCGGATGTCCCTGAACGTGTCTAAATGCTCAGAAATCTCGTTTGGCCGTAAGCGTGCTCTATACCATCACAACTACTCGCTTTTTGGTTCTGAGTTGAAGCGTGAAACGACAGTAAAAGATCTAGGATTGCTACTTGATTCGAAAATAAACTTTAAAGAACACGTTTCATTCATCGTTTCGAAGGCTTCTTCCCAGTTAGGGTTCATCTTGAGATTTTCCAATAAATTCCGCGACATTTATTACCTAAAGGCTCTATTCTGTGCTCTGGTACGTCCAATACTGGAATATGCTGCAATAATTTGGTGTCCTTTTTATCAAAATGACACACAGAGGATTGAAGCCTTTTCAGCGGGAATTTATTCGCTTTGCCCTGCGTAGGCTTCCATGACGAGACACCCTTAACTTACCTGGGTATGCCTATCGGTGTAAACTTATCAATTTAGAGTTGCTAGAAGCGAGATGATATGTGGCTAAAGCTTGCTTTGTAGGCGATCTGCTGCAAGGAAACATTGACTGCTATGCTCTACTGGGTCTTCTTGATATAAACACACGACATCGCAATACTCGCTTTCATACATTCCTTCACATCCAGCCTTCGAGAACCAATTACGGGTTAAATGAACCGATGCGTAGTATGTCTCGTGTGCTCAATCGTTGCTATTTTGTGTTTGATTTTAATGTCTCTCGTGCTAGGAATAAGAATAGCTTTAAGAGTATTTTCTGTTAATTAATCTTCAGTAATCTTAATTTTAATCTGTTATTGGGGTAGTTATTTTATCTGTTGACATATAAATATATAAATATAAATACAATTTAGATTTTCCATGCGACAAATTTCACGATTTCATTGCTTAAAATCACACTTTACAATGCAAATTGTTTTCAAACACATTTACATATTTTACATAACTTTTCAATTTTCAAGAAATTTTTTAACATTAGTCTTTCCATGTCCTGTTTTTATAACTCATTTGCGGTTAGCCTAACTTGAGGCATTAAAATATATTTTTATTTTTGAACGGGCTCTTCCCAAAATGCCAAATTTCAAGGCTAGTGAATGTGAAAGGATGATTTGACAATTTCCTGGATAAAAATGAATGGCCGTCAAGCTGTCCAGATCTGAACACTACATGAAATACCCATGGAATCCGCGCGACCTGCCTGCGACAGCTTCGCAGCTGAAGCTAACGAAGGGAAAGGTTATTCCAAAACATGTACTACTATCTGCATCTGCTGTTAATAATAAATACCTATTTTATTTGAAAATCCATAGTTTTGGACTTTCTGACTCTGGGAAATGGAGTAAAAAAGCCTTTATAGGGTGAGGAACGGTTTAAGTTAGTACAAAATCACAAAATTACGTATTTTTACAAAAATTAAAATAACAAAACCGCTTTCAAATTTTAGGCTCTACATTTTTGAAGTAAGGTCTCCTGAATCAATACGCGATGAAATATTTATTTTAGCATGCAAATATAAAAACGAGTTTAAATTCGCTAAAGTACGTATTTTCATGGAGACCTGATTTTCTCAGTCTCCCACCGTAGGTTTTAACTTAGCTCTTCAATTTTCAAGTTCTATATTTCTAGAGTAACGTCTTCTGAATCTAAAGATGCTGAAAGATTTATTCTAGCATGCACAGATTTAGAGAAAAACGAGTTTGAATTCACTAAAGTACGAGGTCTTATGAAAACTTGATTTTCTCCAAATTTGTGCATGCTAAAAAAAAATCCTTCACCATCTTTGGATTCAGAAGACGTTACTCTAGAAATATAGAGCTTGAAAATTGAAGAGCTGAGTTGAAACCTACCGTGGGAGACTGAGAAAATCAGGTTTCCAGGAAAATACGTACTTTGGTGAATTTAAACTGGTTTTTCTCAAAATGTTTGCATACTAAAATAAATATTTCATCGCGTATTGATTCAGGAGACCTTACCGCAAAAATGTAGAGCCTAAAATTTGAAGAACGGTTTTGTTGTTTGAATTTTTATAAAAATACGTAGTTTTGTGATTTTGTACTGAAATAATTTGGAAACTCCAAAAATCACTCTTACATACCATATTTCATCCACCTGACATGATTTGATACATGGAGCAATTGATACGTATGAAAATTTCCAGTGTTTGCTCAATCTGTTTGAAAAATTCGAAAAAAACACAGACATATTTGCGTTTTACAAAAACGGGGAGGGGTGCAGAGGGGTGGCACCTCCACCAAAACTTAGAGCTACTATTCCCCTTTAATAAAATTTCATGTTTGCCCAAATCGGCCGTTCCAGTGCTGAGAACGAGCATTTTCAAAAAACAAGTTTCGTCCCGGGTCTTTACGGGTTAAAAGCAAAGCAAAGCCTTGGTGCTACATTGCGTATCGGAACTCGACCTTCTGTTTATTATACACAGACTTCGCAGCCAACTGTTAAGTGTACAGGACAATTGCGGGGCTAGCGCTACGATCCTACTGACACTAACAGTCTTTCCCGAGCCGAGACTCGAACCTACGACGACTGGCTTGTTAGGCCAGCATCGTACCTCGAGACCAGCTTGGAGAGTCTCATTCAAACTTATTATTTGTAAAAAAACCCAAAGAGTGCATATACCTTAATTGGATTGAAGCGTTCATGTAAATCTATTTTTTTTTACTTATTATTTGTAAAAATAGATTTACATGAACGCTTCAATCCAATTAAGGTATATGCACTCTTTGGGTTCTAAAATATAAATGTTGTAATTGAAATATAAAATATGAAATTTGACGTAATTTTTTTTTATTCTCGCTTATTTTCCGTCGGTCTAGTTCCGCCACTATTGTTGTGCCAATCACCGACGCCCGGGAGGCGACTCCACCCGGGACCCTAACTTACGACCCGTTGATTAACGGACCGGCGCCAACGGCCTTACTTCCTCATGCGATGGAAGGCGTGATCCCAGAGATTTTTCGTCTCAGAAAATCTCCCGGTGTCGGCTAGGATTGAATCTAGACCAGTTGGGTTGGTTGTGAGTGGATCACGCCACCCCACAACCATCGCCACACCTATGTCGGCGTTGGGATTCGAACCCAAGGCGTCGAGCGTGGTTGGCGGAGACGTTACCAACCACGCTAGGCCCCCGCCTTTAAATTTGATGTAATGTTAGTGCTTAAGAAATAGCGAAATAAAAGAAATGACTCTTAATTTCGAACAATTTAATCACGAGCGATACCGGGAACGTTCAAATAGTACGATACCACATTTTAATTATGATGAGGCCAAATATATTTATCAGAGCAGGTATAGTTTTAAATAGTCTTTGAATTTCTTTTCTTTCCATAACTGAACCACATATTAAATTATTATGAAGTTTGTTATTTGTAAGTTTGAGAGATGACTCGTTCGTTTGACACTAGTTATGTTCAAATAAGTCGTGTAATCCTTGAGATAATAGACTTCCGTTGTTTTAAAAATTCAATACATAACGGTTGCTTAAGTTCGATTATAATCAAATGGAATGGGAACATATAGGGCAGCCAAACTTTGAAACCAAGTGTACAATTATATATTATCAGTTAACGCTTAACTAGGCCGTTCACTTGATATCAATATTGTTCAAATCGGTTTGTGTAGTTTCTGAGATAATGAAAGTGATTTTCACATTTTGATACATTACAGACAAAGTTACAGCCCGATTACAATGAAATTCAATAGAGTGTTATGAAGCAGCTAGACCTCTTATTTGACACTAATTTTGTTAAAATCGGTTCAGCCATCTCTGAGAAAAGTGAGTGAGTTTAAGTATTCTTCGGAATATGTTTCTTTTCATAGCTAGATTTCACATTTTTAAACATAACAGGCAAAGTAAGAGTCTGATTGCAAAACAAATCAATAGGGTCTTATGGGGAAACTAGACCTTCCATTTGACTCTGATTTTATGAAAATTGGTTCAGCCATCTCTGAGAAACATGAGTGAGATTAAACAGTTTTTTAAGGGTTTTTTTAGGTAGCCCGTTCATTTAAAACTAATATTCTTCAAATCAGTTGCGTAGTTTCTGAGATAGTGATGTTTTGTGATTTTTACATTTTGATACATAACCTCTAAACTAAAAATCCGATTACAATGAAGTTAGATAGGGTTTATGGCACAATTAGACCTTTCATTTACAATTAATTTCATGAAAATCGGTCCCGCCATCTCTGAGAAAAGCGAGTGAGAATAAAAATCTGCACATACACACACATACAGAAAATGCTTAGTACGTCGAACTGAGTCGAGTGATATATGCCAGTCGGCCCTTTGGAGCACTTTTATATCTTCGGTTTTGCAAGTGATTGCTATACCTTCCTAGAAGAAAGGCAAAAATGTTTATAAAGCTTCGCAGTTATTTTTTCGAAGTTCGTCTAAAAATTGCCTTGGGCACTAGAGGGTTAAGAAACCTTCAAAGCCCATTCCAGTCCTCAACGATGGTGACCACATATTTCTTACGAATGAACAAAAAGCTCAAAAACTTGTTTAGCAGTTCTAGAGTGTTCATAATTTCAATTTAAACGTATTAAGTCCTATTGAAAATGAAGTATTACAAAAGTATGATCAGATCACCACTCAAGAATTTCTTTCTGAAGAGGTACTAGAAACGAACTCCAATGAAATATGTACGAACTATTATCAAGAACTTCAAAAACATGAAAGCACCAGGAGATAATAGGATTTTTTATATCCTCCGCAAAAGACTTCCCGAAAGCTCTTTAAATTTCTTATTGAGAATTTTCAACAGATGCTTTGATTTAAAACCTGAAAAAAAAAAAAACAAATTAGCTGAAGCATCAAGTTATCGTCCAATTAGTTTACTCTCTTTTATAAGCAAACTTTTTGAAAGAATAATTCTTAAAAGAATGATGACACATATCAATGAAAATTCAATTTTTGCAAATGAGCAGTTTTGATTTCGCCATGGGCATTCGACTACTCATCAGTTACCTAAAGTAACTAATATGATTCGTTATTCCACTGGAACTGCTCTTCTAGACATAGAAAAACAGAGCCGGATTTATAATTGTGGGGGCCCGGGGCCCAGTTTTAAGTGGGGCCCCAAAATAAAACAAAACCAAACCAAATGTTTTTGAAGGATGTCTGCAACTGCTCGTAAACCGGAAATTTTTTCTTGATATCTAAAAAAAAACTACCGCAATTCAAAAAAAAAATCTACAAATACAAATCAAATAATCTACAGAAACTAGGAAAAAACTACACACATCTGCAGATCAATGAAATCTGCACACAGACTCTGCAATTCCACATTTTTTTTTCGGACAAGTAAGCAACAGCAATGCATTAAAAAAAACTTGTGAGTTATTTTCTTTCTCTGCTTGGGAGATGGTTCTACTCAAATGAAGTGTTAATGTGTGACATTCCAAACACAGATAACAGACATGCAACTGCAACTTGCGGCTTTAATAACTTTGGTGATGGCATCGCTGTATTATAGTCAAAGTTGCCAGACGCATGAAAATTCTCACAGATTTCAAGTCAGATTATAGACTCGCTGTTTTGCAACGATATAACACCGATTTTGTAAGGATTGGTTTTTTTTTTTCAAATCAACACTAAAACAAACAAATTATGACTGCTCAACAGTCTACTCAACAGTCTACAATAAAAAACGGCAACCCTACCTTATTACGATAATATCGATAAGAGCTGGAAAACTACGAATTTCATCAAATCATTGACCTCCATTGGGTTCTCTGCGCCACCATACTGCTTATTGCGACATGTGAAAAAACCGTTGCATCTTTTTACACATGAAGCGAAATAAGCTAGGATATCTCAGCGATGCCAGATTGGAAAACATGTCTTCAAATCAAAGACATTTACCCTGTGAAGACCCTGTGGTGAAGACATCCTTGTTTGTGAAGACAATTGGAAGACAACGAAAACTATGTGAAGACATTAGTAAAAATGTGATTATGACTAGGGTTTGCAATATTCCCGGGAATGGATTTCCCGGGAAACGGGAATAAAAAATGTCATTTCCCGGGAATTCCCGGGAACCGGGAATGAATAAAAAATCTCAGCAAAAATGAGATTTCAAATAAAGTTTATTAATAAAAGGTATCAAACAATCGTTTACAATTTCATTATCAATTCGCATTCAACGGAATAAAAAACAAAACTTATATAAGTTCACTCCAGAAATTCATAATCGATTTTTGTAGCAAATGTTAGCAGAAGAGTAGGTTTCAGGGTTTTTATACCGTCGAACAATCGCTTCAGATCCGTTGACAATTTTTCGTCAAGCCCAAATAATGTAATTCCCTTCTGTAAAACTTTGCTTAAGATCACTGAATCACCGCTGGTGTCTGATTTCTAGAATACTTTCAAATCACCGATTCCAGCTCTTGCTACATTTCATTAGAAACTGAAAAGTCCAATACTTTTAGTTTGTTGAAGATAAAGCTGAGTGTTTGGCAAGCAGGTTTTAGAGCATTTGAATACCTACGTAATTATTGTGAAATCGCGGCCACGACTCAGGTTACACTGACTGAGTTTTATTAATTTATTTATTTTTGGTCGCATTGAAATACGGGTTTCGTTTTTTTTTTTATTAATTTAAAGGTTTCAACATTTTTTGTCAATAAACAAAGAAAAATTTAAGCAACTATCCGCTTAGTAGTAAACTCTTTAGCAAAAAAAAAATTAGACGCAGAGAATATTTCTTAATTTTTCGTTTACTGAATAAGACAGCATAATAGGACAAATAATTTAGGCAAATAATTTGATATTACACAACAAGCAAATATTATTCGTCATTTCAAGCAAATATTTGCTTCTACGGCGTAAGTTTCGTGTTTTGATACGATATTTAGATTTATTGCAATATGGTATAGAAAATTTTTCGAGCAGCTTGGGAATCCCGGGATCGCGGGAATCAATATTTCTATTCCCGAGATTTGGGAATCCCGGGAAAAGGTAATTCCCGGGAAATCGTTCCCGGGATTGCGAACCCTAATTATGACCCACATTTTGCAGAGGTGGTGACCTTTTTTTTTGGTCGCGAGTTTTCGGTTTGCCGGGTAATTTTTGCAGCCTTCGTTCGGTTTCAGGAATAAACGGATTCAGAATAAACTTCTGAAAATTATTTTGAAGCGTCCTCGCTGGTTTAGCACGAATGAACTTATGGCTTATGGATTACTAATCTGGAAATATTAGAAAATATGTCGAACCGAATTATCAATAAGTTCCAACAAAAATCGCTGCAATACTTTAGGTTAAGGTTTAATTTTAAATTAATTTTTTTGCTTGACAAGTAGGTTTACAATTTTCATACAATTATAATCAGTTAACTGCGGAAACAATTACAATCTTTAGTGAAATAAAATTTAAAGTATATGTAATAGTGTTGATATGTCACCCTTTGTGGCAGAACATACAATATAAATTCTTAATAAATATGAGTAAATGACCAATTCATCACAAAACACCCCACCCCCATTAAAAAACGAGCCTCAAACCAAGGTTGCATCTTCAATTTTGGGGTGTCAATTCAATTCAATTGGCTGCGTGCCGATAGCTCGCTCCACAACTACTATTATGAAACATGATGTACGACAAACTTGCAATCCTTAAGTAAAGCTACTAGTTTGTCGAAGAATGCAATGTTCTAAATCTTAAGCCTGAAGTGTGAGAGCCCGTTTGAGTGGGATATTCAGCGCTGAATATGGGCTCTCATGCTTCAGGCATAAGAGTAAGAGCATTGCACTATTCGGCAAACTTGTAGTTCTACTTAGGGACTACAAGTTTGTTATACATCGTTTCTCTAAATTGTAGTTGTAAAGCGAGCTATCGGTACGCGGTATAAAAGCATCCTGAAATTGAATATGCAACCTTGCCTAATACTCAGTGGTGGGCACCGCTAACCGAAAATTTAGCGACGCTAATCGCTAAGCCGCTGACCGGAAAATTTAGCTCGATAATCGCTAAACGCTAAACCCACATTAGTGAAAATTTCGCTAATCGCTAACTTATTAATATGTAAATAATAACAAAATTCTTAGAAGCGATGTCTTAGATTAGTTTTACTGTGTGTCATTGTTGTAAATCGTTTATGATATTCCTGACTGATTCGTGACTGTTTAGATATGTAGTTTATAATATCCTTGACTGATTTATTGTGATTTTATATGTTCATACTATTGTAATTTTAGAGCGGGGGCCTAGTGTGGTTGGTAACGTCTCCGCCAACCACGCTCGACGCCTGGGTTCGAATCCCACCGCCGACATAGGTGTCGATGGTTGTGAGGTGGCGTGATCCACTCACAACCAACCCAACTGGTCTAGATTCAATCCTAGCCGACACCGGGAGATTTTCTGAGGCGAAAAATCTGTGGGATCACGCCTTCCTTCGCATGAGGAAGTAAAGCCGTTGGCGCCGGTCCGTTAATAAACGGGTCGTGAGTTAGGGTCCTGGGTGTGGAGTCGCCTCCCTGGGCGTCGGTGATTGGCCACAACAGTGGCGGAACTAGACCAACGGAAAATAAGCGAGAATAAAAAAAAAAAAAAAACTATTGTAATTTTATATTTATAAACTTTTTAATACCGTACTTGAAATGGGGTTTTATGCCGATTTGAGAATGGTTTTGATGTTGTCATCTCAAGTCGGCTTTTCCCATTGTTACTTCATTGAGACTATGTTGAAGTTGACGTTAAATAAATAAATAAATCAATAAATGAATAAATAAATAAAAAAATAAATAAAAAAATAAATAAATAAATAAAACTGGAACTCTATTCTAGGGTGACAAGACTGGCTTGCACTTGTTTCGTAAAGAGAGGAACTCTAGACAATTAAGACAATTGGACGTGTTTTGAATGAAATTTACGTTCCAAAAGTAATATACGAGATGTCTATATCCTCTCATTAACAGGAATTCTAAACTTTGTTTAAAGAACAAACTTTTGATTTACAAACAAATTTTTAGACCAGCAATGCTTTATGCTGTACCGATCTGGGCAAGTTGCTGTTCAACAAGGAAGAAAACGCTCTAAAGAATTCAGAAAAAAATTCTGAAAATGATTTTGAAGCGTCCTCCTCGAATTACATAGACTTACTGGTGTTGAACCATTAGAAGCTATGTCAAATAAAATTAATAACAATTTTCGACAAAAATCGTTGCAATGCTCAATTGCTACGATAAGATCTCTTTATAGCCAATAAGTTAGCAATTAAGTTAATTATAAGTTTACTTCCCCTTTTCTGAGAAGTAGGTTTAAATCCCTACGAACGATAAGTCCTAATTGCGAAAGCAAACAAATCCTAACAATTAAAATTACAAATTTTTAACAGTGTTGAGAAGTCACCATTTGTGATTGGACACACATACTCATTACTTACTAATATTTATCATGAATACTTAAGCTACTAACAAATTTCCCCCTTAAAAAAATACGTTCCAAAAGTAACTTTCGCAGTGAAGTATTTTCGATTTTTGAAGCAATTTACGTACGCCATCAGCAATTCACAGTTTTTCTAAATAGTTCTATTGTCGCTTCTCTACGAAATTAGCGAATTAGCGAATTAGCGATTAGCGTTTTGAAGGCCAAAATTTTAGCGCAGCTGAACCGCTAACTGAATATAAGCGTCGCTAATTAGCGATTAGCGAATTAGCGGAATGGTGCCCATCACTGCTCATACTCCTGAATTTTTATCAATATCGACAATTCCAATTACTATTATACAAAATACCATTTATATCAATATCTTAGAACAAATAAAAAAATAGGCAAAATTGCAAAAAAAAATTAAGCAATAAAGCAAAAAAAGTTGAAGAGGTTGTTTATAAGACACGACCGCAGAGTTAACGTAGAATACAACAGCCTATTTTAAGTCAATGTATTTCTCGCACTTCGGGAACACACTCAATGGGTTTAATCAATTTAATGGTCTCTCTGCTCCAGATGACGTTTACCTCAACAGACGGCACCGGTTACGACAATGAACAACAGCAGAAGCTATGTGCAGTTATGCAGTTTCACTTGCTGCCGTATCTAAAACAAGAATGGAAATTGAATTGTTTTGAGGCTGTCTTTTGTATCAAGTTGCACTGCGATAGCTTAATTTAGACAGTGGCTACGACGAGGTTATAGACTAGGACCAATAGTGCATTCCCGGTTAACTAGATTTAATACGAACAATTTTCTGCAGTTTGCGGTAGCGTAGATAATTTTACAACTAATTGCTGCAAATAGTAGGACTTGAGCAAAAATTATGTGATTCAGGCTCACTGGCTCGAACATTTTTCAAATAAATGATATGCACACACACTATATAGCTAGCCAAATACGCTATAGACTTGCTATAGCTAGCCACACACGCTATAAAGCTAGATATGGACGACAGACCATTTGGGGTTAAAGTCGCTTTAAAGGAAATCAATCAATCAAATTAATATAGCTAGCCACACACGCTGTATAGCTAGCCACTCGCGCTATGAAGCAAGCCACACACGCTATGTAGCAAGCCACACACGCTATAGACATGCACAGACACGCTATAAACATGCACACGCAAGCCACGCACGCTATATAGCAAGTCACACATGCTATATACATGCACAGACATGCACACACTCTAAAGACATGAACACGCAAGCCTCACACGCTATAGACATGCACAGACACGCTATAGACATGTACACGCAAGCCACACACGCTATAGATATGCACAGACACGCTATATACATGCACACGCAAGACTCGCTATAGACATGAACACGCAAGCCACACACGCTATATAGCAAACCACACACTCAAACAACCTGGCGATGTGAGTCTCATTCAGTTTCTGGCTGTAATCACTGAATTGGAATACCGCTGGTGGGGTCAAACTCAGATCGAAGGGGAGCCGAACTGAAAAAGGTAGGAACTGCAGCTAACCACATGTCTACTGTTCTGTACATGTCACACGTAACATGTTACACATAATGTAACACGAAAAATGTAACATGTAAAATATTATGAAATATGTAACATGTTGTGTTACATGCAATGTTACACGTAGGGCTGGGCGAAAAGGCTTTTTTGCAAGAGCAGCTCTGAACCGCTCACTCACCGTTCCGAACCGACTCACATGAACGGCTCATGGTTCACAATGATTCACGAGCGTTGACAGTTCGTATTTTCTCGGTAAACTTTGGGTTCGCGCGAACCCATCAGTTCTGGTGCGCTCAAAGAACCGTGGCTCTTTTTCGTGAGCCGTTCGTTCTTTCGCTCTTTTCTAAGAACCGGTTTATTTGAACGGCTCGTGAGCCGTTCGCCTATCCCTAGTTACACCTCAATAAGGTATATACGAAGGAGCGGCAGATGAGCGTGGTTGCAAGTGTTAGATAGCAACATTTTTCGCGTGTTGAGATCGTGACGTCACAACAACCAATTATACACAGTTTGGCGCAGGAACATGTATGAATTTTCTTTGAAATATGGATCGTAAATCGTATGGAATGCATTATATTTTTGTACTATGATAATATTAGAAACAACATGTGTCTCCCAGATATTGCTATAGATTACGAAATCTTTTAAAATTGACTGGCGAAAACGATGACGTATTCTCTTGTAAATTGCTTTAAATGCTTATGCCTTAATATTTCGTATTTTCAACCTCTTGCGATCAACGATGGATCGTAGGTCTTTGAGTTTTTTAGTTTTTTTATTCTAACAATTGATCTGTGGATGAATATCTTCGTAAGTAGAGCGCTCAGTCATTGGTTGACTCGCTACATCCAACAAGCCACCTCCGGTCCCAGTCGAAAAAACGTCCTCGCCGGTGCTTTGACCTGCTCGACCGAAGGAGCGCATTCTTCAGCTGGTGCATTTGCCTCGTGTTGCCTCGTGTCTCCCTCGTGCCTCTGCCTCGTGTGGTAAGTGGTGGAAGTGTAAAAATTGTTAGAACGGCTGAAACGTAAACAATTACTTTTGGACAGATTGATACTTTACCTTCCGATGCTAAAATGCACCGGGAATCGGCCTGGAACCTATGCTCAAAGGATGTGGAAATGTTGTGAGCAAACATAAAAGTTTGCGGGAAGATCCGGTACCCGACAGAACAAACGCCAGCGTTTCTCACCATCGGGATTTTTGGGAGAAGCATGTATGCTTATTCCTAACTTTTTGGCTCCCGAAACCGAAACACCACCAAGTTTAACTTAACACGATGGCAATCGTGTTTTTTGGTAACCGTAGAACGTTAAAAACTCGAAAAAAGAACAATTTATCGAATATCCGCACTGAATGCCGAACGTAACGATTGTTGTGACGTCACAACTTTTTACTCGCCACCTCTGATCGCATATTGAAATCGTATCTGCCACTCCTTTGTAATATACCTTATTGGTTACACCTGACATCTTACATGTGACATGCTATATGTACCATATAACATGTGACACTAGCCATTTTATACGAGCTACCGTCATTTTCTTTGTCATTTACCAGGACCGATTTTCATAAAATTAATTGCAAATGAAAGGTCTTGTTGTCCCATAAGACCCTATTCAATTTTATTGTAATCGGGTTTTTAGTTTAGAGGTTATGTATCAAAATGTAAAAATCATGAAACATCATCGTCTCGAAAACTACACAACCGATTTGAACAAAATAAGTTTCAAATGAACGGGCTACCTGAAATACCCTTTACTTTTAAATTTTACAAAGATTGAACATGTGGTTCAAAAGTTATGAAAAGAAACAAGTTTTAAAGACTGTTTAATCTCACTCATGTTTCTCAGAGATGGCTGGACCGATTTTCATAAAATCAGTGTCAAGTGGAAGGTTCTAGTTGCCCCATAAGACCCTGTTGATTTGTTTTGCAATCGGACTCTTACTTTGCCTGTTATGTTTAAAAATGTGAAATCTAGCTATGAAAAGGAACATATTCCAAAGACTACCTGGACTCACTCACTTTTCTCAGAGATGGCGGACTAGATTTCCACAAAACTAGTGTCAATTAATAAGTCTAGCTGCCTCATAACACCCTATAGAATTTTACTGTATTCGAACTGTAACTTCGTCTATAATGTACCGAAATATGAAAATCACGAAAGTTCATTATCTCAGAAACTACACAACCGATTTGATCAATATTATCGGATGAGCGGGCTAGTTAAGGGTTAACTGATGAATTATGATTGAACACGTGGTTTCAAAGTTTGGCTGACCTATACGTTCCCATTTCATTTGATTATAATCGAACTTAAGCAACCGTTATGTATTAAATTGTCAATAAAACAACACAAGTCTATTATCTCCAAGATTACATGACTCATTTGAACATAACTAGTGTCATACTAACGAGTCATCTCTCAAACTTACAAATAACAAACTTCATAACAATTTGATATGTGGCTCAAAAGTTATATAAAGGAAAGAAATTCAAAGACTATTGAAAAATACCTGCTTTGATCTATATATGTTGTCCCAACATAATTTAAATGTGGTATCGTACTATTGGAACGTTCCGAATTCATTGATTCCTTGCGATGTGTTTAAAGTCTTCAAATGCACGACGAATCGGCCATAGGATATGATCAAGCCATAGGATATGATCATATTGGATGGTATTCGGTCATTTTCAGCAGATTTTCTTGCATCAGTCTGACACCGGAAATACTCATATTAGGAGGCGTTTAGTTATTTTGGTTGTTTTCCAGAAACTAAAAGTGGTGGCTTTAAATTCAAAATGGTGTCCAGGGTCAATGTTTGGTTTCTATGCATCATCTAGATTACGGAAATATCCATATTGAGTATTATTCGGTCATTTTTGACTGTTTCCTAGAAGTTTCCATTTAGCAATTCAAAATGGTGCCGTAGGTGCATTGTTAGCTCATTGCATCATTCTGGTTCCAGAGATACTCATATTGGGTGGTATTTGGTTATTTTAGGCTGTTTTTCGCAAACCGGAAGTGGCCATCTTGGATTTCGAAATGGTATTTAAGATAATTTCTGGCCTCTGAGCGTCATTCTGGTTGAAGAAACACCCATATTGGGTGTTATTCGATCATTTTCGGCCGTTTCCCAGGAACCGGAAGTCGCCAACCTAGAATCCAAAATGTGGTCTGTGGTCGATTTCAGCTGCTGTATATCATTCTAGATCCGGAGATACTCATGTTAGACGGAAATCGGTCATTTTTGGCTGTTTTCCAGAAACCAGAAGTGGCCATCCTACAATTCACACTGGTATCTGAGGTCAATTTTTAGCTTTTTGCAACATTCTGGCTCCGTAGATATTCATATTGGGTGGTATTCGGTCACTCTGGGCTGTTTTTCAGAAAACGAAAGTCGTCATTTTGGACTTTCAAATTGCCTGTGAAATCAATTTCTGTCATCTGGGCTTAATTCTGGTTCCGAAAACATTCATATTGAATGGTATTTGGTCATTTCCGGCTGTTTGCCAGACACCGGTAGTGGCCATATCAAAATTCAAGATTGTGTCTGTAATCAATTTTTAGCTTCTGTGCATCTTTCTGGTTCCGGAGATACTCATATTTAATGGGAATCGTTCATTTCAGGCTATTTTCCAGAATCGGGAAGTTGCCATCGTAAGTCGATTTGTGGCTCCAGTGCTTCATTACGATTCCGGAAATACCCATATTGGGTGGTATTTGACCGTTTGCCGCTGTTTTTCCGAAACCGGAAGTCGCCATCTTAGAATTCAAAATGGTATCTGTGGTCGATTTGAGCTCCTGTGTATAATTCTTGATTCGGATATTATTATATTGGTGAAATCGGCCATTTTTGGCTGTTTTCCAGAAACCGGAAATTGACATCTTACAATCCAAAATGTTGCCTGAAGTCGATTATGGAACATGTTTGTTATCACTAAAAACATTCAACTGCCAAATATGGTTCCATTTAGTTGATTAGTTCGCGAGATGTGCAGAAATTTGTGCAGAAACATGTGCTTCCAGAAGAGGTAGGGCAAATATCTTAAAATAACAACATAGTTCACTCTCGAATTTCCCATATATTTCCGTCAAGACAGACAGGGAACACCCCCTCTTGTGGTGAAAAAGGTAACTAAGCTCATTGCACAGTGGTACAGTAAGGCAATTCAGGTGGACATGAGCTTTTCCTGGCGATTTTGGTTTGCGGTTTAAAGCCAAAGTTTTTGTAAAAAGTTGTTTCTTATACATAGTCCTCTATTCATGTGCGAATAAGAACTAGGGTGGTCTTAAAATCAACGAAATAAAAACAAACTAACTTGTTTTTATTTACATAAATAATTGTAAACATTCTTTGGCAAACTTGTAGACCAACTAATTCTTAGTAACTTTGTAAAAAAATCTTTTTCGTAGACATTAAATTTGGTTTCCAAATATAAAAATAGTCTTTTCGCTCTATTTTTTCAATTCAAATTTTTATAAACAAAGTTTTTTTTCGGTAACTTTAATCAAAAATACGCCAACTTTTCACGTTCACGTTTCACGAAAAAACATTGTCGATATATTGTACAGATGAAGAGTTTTCACTATTTCTATTTTAAAAATAGGCCCTTTTGATATATTGATGTCTCCGTTTAGGGCAAACATAAATAATATTTTTTGGTATTATTTGAAAGAACAAATATTGTATAAATATTGTGAAGTTTAGTTGATCTACAACTGTGCCGATGAATGAATACATTTATTTCTGCAAATAAAAAAGTTAGCTTTTTTTGTTTAGTCGATTTCAGGACCACCCTAATTTTCATTTGCACATAAAAAATAGACTAAATATAAGAAATAAGTTCTTAGAAACTCTAAAACCACAAAATCGCATCGAAAAACTCATGTCCGCCTACATTGCCTTACTGTATCATTGTGCATTGTTGTTGAATTTCTGTGAGCGTGTAACCACCATTCTCACACACGAAACTGAATTTACTCAATTTTAGATCTAGTTGACTCAATTTCATACTTTCACAGAAAAAAATATGCTGCAGATTTCGTGCGTATATTGTTTGTATGTAAAACTAACGCCATTCTGGGAGTTAAATATTGATAATATAATAGATGTAGCTTATTGAGGCACGAAGAAGAAATATTCAAATAATCAGGCCACGACGTGTAGATGGTAAACTAATCCCAAGTTGCTATATACGTGGTTCCCTGTGTAAATTCACTAGCTCAGATTCATCACGGGAAGCAACTACGAAATGTGCGGCCGTCAAGCTCAAGCTAAATAATCAGGCCACGAAGTGTACAATTAAATAAATGTTTCAATTACCTCGTGAAAAAGATAGAAGGAGAAACCGCACAATGGTTGTCAATAGTCGTATATGGTTGTTGTGCAACTTTTAGCTTAGATAACACTTAAATGTTCTATCAATTTAACAATTTAAGTATGGATACGTATAATGTTGTAATTGGTTTAAAAGCTTTATTTTATGTTATATACAAAAGATATTCAACGAAACAAACATAATTAGTGATAACAACTGTTATGCAAAAACTATTATTTAATGTTTAGTTTTCTTCGTTTTGAAAGTATTTTTTTGTTTTTTTTATCCCTCCGAATTTTTTGCTCTCGAGTTCTAATCTTCGTATTAATCACTTGCAGCTTTGCTTTAACCAGCATATTTGAGTATTTACTAGCTGACCCGGCAAACTTCATCCCGCCTATTTTTGTGTTAAATTTAATAATTATCAACATTCCAAATTCATTGATTTCTTGCGATTTGTTTATATCGTTTGAAATGATTGGTTTTATCGGAATAACAACATCCTCGACTTTTGCCTTTAGTACATCACCTCTATTCCGAAAACACTCATATTGGGTGGTGTTCAGTTATTTTCGTTGTTTTCCAGAAACTGAAAGTGGTCATCTTCGAATTCAAGATGGTGTCCAGGGTCAATGCTTGGCTTCTATACATTATTTCGATTACGGAAATATTCATATGCAGTAGTATTCGGCTGTTTCCCTGAAGTTGCCATCTTACAATGCAAAATGGTGTCTGAGGTCCATTTTTACTCCATGCATCATTCTGGTTAAAGAAACACTCATATTTGGTTGTTTTGGGTCATTTTCGGCAGTTTCCCAGTCACAAAAAGTCGCCATTTTACAACTCAAAATGTTGTCTGAGGTCGATTTGTGGTTTCAGTGCATTATCACGATTTTGGAAATACCCACATTGGGAGGTATTTGGTCATATCTCGCTGTTTTTGAAAACCGGAAGTCGCCATCTTGGATTTCAGAGTGGTATTCAGAGACAATTTCTGGCCTCTGAGCGTCATTCTGGTTAAAGAAACATCTATATTAGGTGGTATTTGGTCATTTTCGTCTTTTTTCCAGTCACTGGAAGTCGCCATCTTGCAATTCAAAATGTTGTCTGAGGTCGATTTGTGGCTTCAGTGCATCATAACAATCGCGAAAATACCCATATTTGGTCATTTGCCGCTGTTTTTCAGAAACCGGAAGTCGCCATCTTGGATTTCAAAATGGCATTTGAAGACAATTTCTGGCCTCTGAGCGTCATTCTGGTTAAAAAAAAACATCCATATTAGGTGCTATTTGGTCATTTTCGGCAGTTTTCCAGTCACCGGAAGTCGCCATTTTACAACTCAAAATGTTGTCGGAGGTCGACAAACGGAAAAACCGTGGAACATTGCTCATACATACGTGGAACATGCCTCATACATAGGCGAACTTTATTATTATAAAATATTCGGCCGAGTCCACTTCACAATAAAATGTGCATTTTGTTCAGTGTACCCATTAGGGTAATATTATTGTCAAAAGTTACTGTTTTCCGCATGTCGTGTAGAACAAAACCAGAAGCTGCGCACCTAGCGGTCGAAAAGGTGACTAACGCTTCTGTCATTTTCAATTTGTCTTCATAATTTCACGTAAGTGAACTATATTGGTATTTAAGATATTTGGGGAGGGGCGTCGAACCGTTATGGACATATTTGTTACCTCTAAATAAATTTACATACTAAATTTGTTTGTATTTTCTTAATTGGTTCTCGAGCTGTGCGAAATTTATGTTTCATTTGTATAGGACCCCTCCCTTATAGAAGAGGGAGGGATGTCAAACCATTATGCACATATTTGTTACCTCTAAAAACATTCACCTGCCAAATTTGGTTCCATTTAGTTGGTTAGCTCTCAAGATGTGCAGAAATTTATGTTTCATTTGTGCGGGACCTCTCGCTTCCAGAAAAGCGAGGGGTCTCAAATTATTATAGGAACCTTTAACGGCACTAAAAACCCCTACATACAAATTTTCACGTCGATTGGTTCGGTAGTTTTCGAGCCTATCTGGATCAGACAGACAGACAGACAGACCGGACTGCATTTTTATATGTATAGATCACAACATCAATGTTTTAGAACCTAAAAAGTGAATATACATTTATTGGATTGAAGCGTTCATGTAAATCTATTTTTACAAATAAAAGTATGAATGAGAAAGGCTGGGTCTGACCGCTAGGTGGATTAATTTTGGTTTTTAAAGGACATTTGATGAAAGGTATATAAATAGTATATCATTGGATTCAGCAACTCTTGCAGACAAAATTTGTTATTGCTATTTTTGTTACAAAATGGCGGATTTGCAGCGATTGCCGTGAACTGCTTTTTTAAGTTGTTCTGCGGCGAGCAGTAGAAGTCGTGCCTAACTGCACCTGTCACCAAAACCAAAATTTTCTATTTATCTATAGGTGTCCTAGTGAAGCACACATGGCTATATTTCTAGATTTTTTCTTCGCAAAATGGCAACGGTTTGGAAGAAAAAAATTTTTTAGACAAAAAAAATCGATTAAAATTGTTTGTAACTTTTGTTGTTGTTAATCAATCGCTAAAATCGTGTGTAATTCACTAGATAATCTAATGAAGATGCTACAGTTAAAATTTCAAGTCAATCGGATGGAAACTTTTCCAGTTCTACTGCTCCTCCTGCGTTTGCAATGGATCCTTATCTGTGTTATCTAGCCATTCCTCGAAAATTATTGACTTTTTTTTTCACGTGGACAGTAGTCTCTCGATGTGCTTCAGTCATCGTTTTCAGTAAGAATTCATGACGCAAATGACAATTATTTGGCACAAAATCAAACATTTCCACACAACTAAAAGTTACATTTTAGATAAGATATGTCAAAATCAACCACCGTCTATTGACCAACAGCGAGAACCTAATTAAAAGGTAAACTATTTTCAAATAAACAATAGTTCACCTTTTAATTAGGTTCGCGTCTGAGACGTGTTGTGCTCGTTTTTTTTGGCTTATAAAAAATCCGAACGAGTGAAGTTTGTATGAATTTTTGGTGGGAAAACAATAAACATGTTGGATTTCAAATGGAGTTTTTTATTCATGTAAACAAAGGACGGGCCAAACTTTCAAGGTTTAAGCTTAGAAAAAATATACACTAAAGTCGCTTTTTACGCGGGGGATACATGCTGCGTAAAAAAACCGCGTAAATTCCGGAATCCGCGTAAAAAACCGCGTTAATTTCGGAATCCGCGTAAAAAAACCACGTGAATTCCGGAATCCGCCTAAAAAAAACCGCGTAAATTCCGGAATCCACGCGAAAAAACCGCGTAAATTCCGGAATCCGCGTAAAAAAAAAGCCGCGTAAAAAAAACGCGTATAAAAACCGCGTGAAATAAATGCAGATAATAGGCCGATAATACATACGACCTGGTGGAACCGTCAACGTCTACTACAGCTATTTCAAATAACGAATGTAAAGTAAAATTGCAGAAAACATAAAACAAACTAATTTTGCAACAAGCAAAAAAAATGTCGTGTCGGGGTTTACATAGACATGAAAGCCAAAATTTTATAAACAGAATTATAAACAGAATATGATGGTATGAGTTCGGGTCACGAAACAGAAAACTTTAGTTTATTGATCGATAGATTTTCTATAACTACTATAACAAAATAATTTCGTTTTTATGCCACTAAGATGACATCTTCAATAACCAAAAAGGCAAACCAAATTATAGGCCCTCCCGTTAATTGCGACCGTGAGATATATTGACCAATATCACAGTAACACGCTCCGTTTTCAAATACTACCGTTTATGATTTGTTTTGGAAATTACGAAGCTCAAATTTACCCCCACCTAGTAAATTTTTATTTTTTGGATTTGTTTTTAAATATTTAATTGACCATTCGTTTTGATGTCTTTGCCGTTAGAATTATATCCTAATACAAATTTAGAGCAGAGCCGATTAAAAATTGATTTGTTTTTCTTATTCATTTTCTAATTTATAAAAAATGTTTTTTATAATTAGTAGTGAAATTATTATCAATTCACTTCAAATAAGCAGAACTAGAATGATAATCGCATTGAGGTGAGGAGTCATTTCAATCAATCCGTTTCGCCTGTTAGTACTCAGATTTACCGAGTTTTCATATACTCGCCGTGTATAAATTCGTTATGATCAACCACTCGTTTCTTGTATGCGGTCGTGATACTAGTAAACGGTTCTGTAGGTAACACGATGTAGTTTGGCAGTGTACAACAATCAATAAACTCGTTTAATAGCATGTTTTCACATTGCAGCAGTCATTATAACATTATACTCCGCCCCTTTGCTGTACGGTTTAATGCTTTTATACCGGAAATGGGAAGTAGCAACTCAATCGCGTGATGTAAACTTTGCAGGTGAATTTTGATTCAGGAAGGGGTTTTATTCAAAATGGCATAAAAACAAAATGCAGCAGTAGCGGACATTTGAATAGATGCATATTAACCCATATTTCATTTTTTGCTCGATATGATGACCGCTGTGAATACTCTACTCATTCTCATTCTTTTGATCAATTATTTGCAATAGCATCCCGATCAGAAAAACAAAACAAAACTCTAACAAAAGCTGTTAGTTTGTTATGGGAAAAATCTATCAGGTTGGTGGTTTTAGATTTGATCCCGTTAGGTGTTAAAATAACAGAAATTATAACAGAAATCAATCCACTTGTATCAAACCCATGTCAAACTTTGTTACTAAAGTATAAGATTTTTAACAAAATAAGAGAGTGTATAGAACAGTACATTAACAACCCTTATTAGAAATAACAGGATTTGATAGAGACGAAAAATTTGTTAGATTTGTGTCAGAACGACTTCATTTCAAAATTTGTTATTGTAACTCATTCAGATTAAATTTTGTTATCAATTTCTGATGGAAAAATACAAAATCGTATTAAAATATGTTATTTGTATCTTGTGTTGATAGAATTTTGTTTTTTTTTAGTTATGCTCTTCTGATCGGGATTTTACTTGTTTATTCAATTTTTTTTTCGTTTACTTATTTTTCTGAAGAACTGCCAACGCACACATTAGTTAATCATCGAAAAATTAATCAGTTTCTGGAGATAAGTTTCGAAGTGCATTTTCATGCTCTAGTAAATCGAACGACACGATTACGGTTGTAGCTACATCCGTTACATTTTGTTGATCCGCATGATTTTGACCTCTCATCACAGCGTCATTCGAAGCAGTTTCATCAGTTTTGTTGGAATAACTTGTTTAACCATGGTCTGCCACAGTTTATTTCGCTCAGCTGAGTCGTACGCCGCCTTAAAATTCACAAACAGTGTTTATGTTGTACTTCCTACAAGATTGTTTGAAGCGGCCGTAAGATTTATTTAGACTGCTTGGTGAAGGTTTCCGTTAAAGCCTTTATTCTTCAAATAGCTCTTGCATAACATGTCTGTGAAAAGAGTCTGTGTTTTTAGGTCAACATCATTAGTTTAATCGTGTGGATTGCATCGTGCAGACAGTGGTTTTAAGAACATTTGACGGACAATGATAACGTGCGTAAGAACACCTTTGTCGCACCCAGAGCAGTATGTAGCCCTTTTTTGCCAGGCTTAAAGGCTTAAAAACATCTGGTGTCTTCCAAATACCGGCTGCGCTAAGGCAGAACCGTTACGAGATACTGTATGCTCAGCCGCTCGTTCCAAAACAGTTGTTTGAGTTGTTCGGTGGTTCGTTTGGCGTTATCCAGGATGCACCACGAAATGGTAAACTATTAACTGTGAATCTCACGCTAGTTTAATGCCGAAATCATGCTATTAATTAGAGATAATATGTTGGATACTCTATGTTTTCATTTGAAATATTCTTCGAAGAATTCAACAAATAAACAAATTGAAATGTTGTATATTTTCCTATTTTTTTAGGAAATACCTATTAATAAACATTCAGCAATGCGTTTCGATGCTTCTGTTTTTGTGATATTTATCAGTTTGTTCTGTTTTCTGCAGCCTGCCAATTATTTTTCTGGCTATCTCGTGAAGGTGAAATACTTTCTACTGTTTAATAGTACCGTTTGGAAATTCACCACTTATGATAGTCATAGCGAAATTCTTTATTCCACTGGGTCAGTGCAAATCTACGTAGAAACAGAGAAACAATATTGCGATGTATTATGCAAGAAAGAGATGTCAGATAGCCCCCAGCCCCAGAATAAAGAAATTCGCTATTATACATCATGCACACAGTGCCATTTTGGTATGGACTCATCGAATTTTCCTTGACAGTAATCGAAAGTGACTGATAAGGTTTGACCGATAATTATTCACTTGCAAAGCAGACGTTTAGTTACCATTCGACAACGAAGCCTCCTATTAGCTTCATCTTGTGCTTTGAACCTGATAGTTATTTTCAGTTTGTTCTCGTTTAGTATCGTTATTTAAATAAAATCAAAACATATCTTTGCCAGTTAATCGAAACAGCACGAGTTTTTATTTAAATTTCTGGAACTTTCTTGTTGTGGACAGAAATTGTAGATTGGTGCACTGTTATTGCAGGACTAAAATCGTAGCTCAGCATTGGGATTTTTTGGTAAAACTTCTGAACACCAAGGTAGAACAATTTGTTCATATCCTTTCTAGTAGTATGTTATGAGTAATGCATATAACAATTGCGCAGGGCGAGGAAAGAAAACGAAAGAATTTTATTGCATGCTTGATTTCAATAGGTTTTTTTGTCCCGTGAAGAGTACCTAGTCGGAGTTCAGGAATTTCATATGAGCATTGCTGAGAAAACTTTGTTGAGGTACGATGAACGCGTTTCGTGGCTGTGAGTCTCAAGACAATCTGCTAGCATCAGACACCAGATTGGAGTGAGACCACCCAGAATTTGTTTTTATTGTACTATCCCAAGCATTAATGATAATTAAAATAATAAAACGGAAACTTTATAAGGGACAATTTGCTGCCGGCAAATTTTATCTGCAGCCAAATTTATTTTGTTTGGCATATCACGGCCTACGTTTTATTCTGTCTGCTGGGCGCGGAATATATGCAAAATAAAATTTTTGGAAATTAGTTTTGTGAAGCTGATCTATTCTATCGAAAAGAAAAAGGTTTAAGCATCTGTTCACTTTACACATATGAATTCCTTCAATTTAATACTATAACAATTACTAAAATCCTAAATTCTTGAACACAAAAAATGGAGTTTGTTGTTTCATATCACTTTTTTAAAACACTTTTCTAGCATATTACACACTTGTATTTTTAGGCAGTGTATGCTCTGTTTCTACTCTACTATATATCTTATCCCGTTTGTAGTGTTTACACCTCAAGCATCTTCGATCGACTAATTCAAGCGGTTCGAGAATGAATTCGTATAGGTAAATATTTCGAAACTGCAGAGCAAGCTGTTTTCAGTACTCGCATATCACAAAACTGTTTCAAAGAATGCTAATTGTTACCTTAACAGTTGTTTGAATTTAAATTGCAGCGCTATCATATATCGTTTCTCAAAATTATAATGTTCATTTGCGTTTCGTATGCAGCGCTAAATTAACATCGAGAGTTGGAGAATTATTTCGTTAGATTTTGCAACACAGCGGGGACAGGTATGCTATTAAAATGTGCGAATTTCGGCTGGAACAGAGCCAAATGCAAACACTTTTAACGTTTACAATCAGCAACGGTTTCACGGCTGATGCCTTTCGGTTCGTCTTCATGGGGAAAAGGTTGTTGCTCGTCCCAAGAAAAGAAGTGAGGCGAAACATGTTCTAACTGACCAACATAATTTGATTTATGCGAAAGATGCTCACTGAAACATGTTTTTGGTTTTCATGCAACCTCTTCTGCCTTTAGGTTACACTTGGTCGCAAGCCGTTATACGATTCCATTCTGAAATTTAACAAGCTTGAACATATAAGATGCGAATGATTAGAATTCAATTATCTGTAGAATCGCAGGATGGACGAGTGGGGACTATACTGCCATTTGTATGTTAGCTTGACCCATTCTGAATAAAACACGTTTCTTATGTGGGAGTTTGAAAACTTTCAGTAGGATTAACGAAAGAAAAGAGCAATTCATGTTAGCAGTTATGCTTGAAAGTTTCCCTTTTGGTACATCGTAGCACACAAACGACGATATCAGTCAAGACAGTAAATACGCGATTGTGCATTTGGACGGAACTTGTTCGTCAAAATTTATTGATTGAAATCATATGCTTGTTGATTCAACGTGGATGAGGAACAGTTTATTGATTTATAAGGTGCTTTTTGCTTTTCACTTCATGAAAACATGACAATTGGATGAATTATTTTGTTTTTTTTTTCAAGCAGCTGTAGCTCGATATGAAATCGAAACCGGGTTGTTATATATGCCCACAGATATGTAACAGATAGGTGTATATTGTGCTTGAAAACATTGAAGTGCCTGAAATCCTTAAATTCAACGCAATCATAACTATCGTTCAGTAAACTATATTCCTCAATTGATATCTCGAAGTGCAGTGTGAAAATTACGCGCAAAAAATGATGTAATAAAATGTCCCATATCAGCTAACCCTATTGAGAAGCCATATTGATTGCTTAGAAGGTATGAACATCAGGAAGGTAGTCGTTTACAATTTTGAACCTTCCTGTAGTTTTTTAAGCGGGAGGGAAGGGGGCGGCTTAAGTTTTTATAATAAGGCCGTTACAAATTTTATTTTCATTTTATGTTACTCCCCCCTTAAAAAATCTTGAATATTGGAAGAGGAAGAAAAAAAAGCTCAAACCGTTTTGTTCATTTCATTGGTTTTCCGACAGCATAAATGCTTAATTTAGCAACAAACAAGTCAGGTGACAGCGAGAGTGTCGTCGAAAGGAAAGCAAAATAAATAATAATAATAATAAAGTGTTATTTTTCAACATTTATTTGAGTGCGAGTTACAAACGTCATAACTTGCACACAAACTTTGATCAAAGATATTTCTTTTTTTCGTCTCAGTGTTATTTATTTTTTGCCACCCCCTCTGCTAACTTTGATAACCTTGGACATAAAAAGAATTCGAAATTCGTATCAACCTAATTATTAGTAAACAATAACAATATGTTTGTGTGGTCGATCACAATGAGTTCTCAACACTGTTAGAAGTTTGCTTATACTGGTTATTATCTTATTTGACATAGCTTCTAATACTTCTACATCAGTAGATTTCTGTAATGTGTGTGTACCAAACCAAGGAGATCCAAGGAGGACAATTTCTGTTAATGAGAGGATATAAACATCTCGTATATTTAATGCACTATACTTGTATATTTTCAATGTGTTTTTTGAAAAGCATTAGAGCAAATTTGAGTTTTTATTTTTCAAAAAAGAAGAGGCAATATCTAAACGTTTCTGCAATCAACTGCAAGTGACACAAACACGCACTGCGGCGGTGGCAGAACTGTACACCAGACTAAAACGGGAAGCAGCGAGGATTGGGTTGCAGATAAATACGTCTAAAACGAAGTATATGCTAGCCGCCGGAACTGAAGCCGACCGACAACGCCTAGGCAGTAGCATTACGATCGACGGCGATGAGTTCGAGGTAGTCGATGAGTTTGTCTATATTGGCTCACTGGTAACTGAGGATAATGATACCAGCCGAGAGATCCGAAGGCGTATTATCAGCGGAAGTCGTGCCTACTATGGGCTCCACAAGCAATTGCAGTCGAACAGACTGAGCCCCCGTACGAAGTGTAACCTGTGGAAAACGCTCATAAGAACAGTTGCTCACTACGGGCATGAAACGTGGACAATGCTCGAGAAGGACCTGCGAGTGCTCGGAGTTTTCGAACGACGAGTACTAAGGACGATCTTTGGCGGCGTGCATGAGAACGGAATATGGAGGCGAAGAATGAACCATGAGCTCGCGCAACTCTACGGTGAACCCAGTATTCAGAAGGTGGCTAAAGCTAGACGGATACGCTGGGCAGGGCATGTTGCAAAAATGCCGGACAACTACCCTGCGGAGATGGTGTTTGCCTTGAATCCGGTAGGAAGAAGACGACCAGGGGCGCAGCGGGCAAGATAAGTAGACCAGGTAGAGCTAGATCTGGCAGAGAGTACACAGTATCCCAGGGATTGGAGAGAGGCAGCTAATAACCGAGTGAATTGGAGAAACTTTGTAAATCAGGCCATGTCATTATGACGGAATGTCAAATAAATAAATAAATAATAATTTCGCAATTAAGGCTTTGAAAGTGGTTTCAATTTTTCAACTTCAGTCTCAAAATATTGATTTCTCAAAAGAGGTAATCCACATACATAAGACATACGTAACACTCAGGAAGAAATCTTCCAAAAAAGTTGGTACAAAATGAACTACTCGAATGGTACCACATTCTGAATAAAATCACCGTTTGAGTAGTTTTTGAAGGCAGTGTACCTTCGCAGTCCTGCATTTGTCTCGTCCCTACTCGAAAAATGCTGCATTGATTTTGTGAATAACTTTTTGACAGTTCCTTATGGGATTTTCTTTGGGGTTCGATAAAGCCGAGAAACAAAAAATTCATTTTGTTCTTGAATTATCGAGCAGTTTGACAGGACGAGGTACGGAGTACTATGGGGCAACGTGTACCAGAAAAAACGCCAGTGTTAAGTATGTCTTATGTAAGTGGGTAATCTATGTTTACTCTCTTTCTGTAAATTTTTATAAAAAGATTCAAAAACAAAGTCACGAGATCATTGATATTGACGTCTGCGAAACTTTTTTGTTTTTGCAAAAAAATTTCTGCTCGCGTGTGCATTGAAATTCTGTACCTTCTTACAGGGGATCTGCGTAAGTACTTAATTTACTTTATTGGCCGACGGACCATTACCGGTCTAGGGTCGAACGAATTAGAGATGTCCAGCATATTCTATCTTGGACAGCCAGCATCTTCTTCCACCGCGCACATCCACCGATTGCGGCCTCTTCCTGGCTATCTGCTGAAGATAGTTTTCGCGGCTCTTTTGTCTGGCATTCTGGCTATATGTCCAGCCCACTGTATACTTGGTTCAACTCGTGATTCGTGCGCCTCCGCCACACTCCATCCTCTAATTTACCGCCAAGTATCGATCGCAGGACTTTACGCTCAATAACTCCGAGCACTCGTCGATCAGCTTCCTTCAGCGTCCATGCTTCATGTCCGTAAAGGGCCATCGGGAGGATCAGTGTCCTATACAGCGCTAGTTTCGTGCGAATGTGCAAACTACGGAACCTTAGTTGGTTACGTAGTCCGTAGAAGGCCTTGTTCGCAGCCGCTGCTCGTCATTTCACTTCACGGCTCATATCGTTGTCACATGTCACAAGCGTATTAAGATAAACGAATTCGTCAACCACTTCAGATCGTTCCCCAATCAATCAATCTATACTTCCGCACCAACACCTCCGGACCTCTCATGCTTTCTGCCAGCAACCACGTACTTTTTTTGCCCCAACCTCGCTGCTTCCGTTTTTAAAAGGTCTGAAGGCCTCCTCCACGGCCCTACGGTCGATACAAATATCAATGTCGTCCGCAAAACCAAGGAGCATGTGAGATTTTGTGATGATCGTGCTGTTTCTTTGCACGTTTGCTCTTCGTACTGCATCTTCAGGGGCGATGTTGAACAGTAGGTTAAAAAGCTTCAGTCCATATAACGTTACGAACGCAACTGATGTCTCGCCAGGTATCCACTCGTATGATTTCGATTCCTCCAGCGTCATACGACTCAGCTTAATTAGTTTCGCCGGGAAACCGTGTTCCAGCATGAACTTGCGCAGCTCGTTTCTCTTCACAGAGTCGTATGCCGCCTTAAAATCCACAAACACATGTGGAGTCTGCAAGTTATACTCTCGGAACTTATCGAGGATCTGTCGCAGGGTGAAAATTTGATCCGTCGTGGAACGCCCCTGTCGAAAACCAGCCTGGTATTCGTCGACAAAGGATTCCGTTAACGGTCTCACCCTGCAGAACAGGATACAGGAGAGCATTTTGTATGCGGAGTTAAGTAACCTAAAGCCTCGATAGTTACTACAATCCAGTCAGTGGCCCTTTTTATAGATTGGGCATATGAGGCCTTCCAATCAGTCGCTTGGCATTTGTTCATCCGCTCAGATCCTAAGTATGGTCTGATGCATCGCACAGTACAGCCACTCGCATCCTGCTTTTAGAAGTTCGGCCGGGATACCATCCTTCCCCGCGGGCGCCTTATTGACCTCCTCCTATGTTGGTGGCTCCACAGCTTGTTCGTCACTCATATTCATCCTGTTCATCCTTCGCTCCTCCTGCCCCTCACCTTTCAATAGCGCCTGAAAATGCGCCTTCCTCCTCTCTCGCAGTCGTTTCAATGGCACATTGAATACTACTCCACAGCCTTTTTATGTCTTCCTTTCGCTTTTTCTGCTGTTCTGCGATCCGTTGAACCGGCTCTTTGGCGTATTCTTCTGCTACGCCATTAGCCTCCAACCGCTGTCTGTTGAAACGCATCGTCCTCTCTGTGCGAGATTTCAGTACGTTCAACAACCGTGCGCCGATCTTACAAACGACGAGATAATGGTCAGAGTCAATGAAAAGACCTAATATCAGTAACATCCGAATATTCAAACATGGAAAATAGGAGCTACATATTGCCATTCCTCTGGCCGCGGCAATGTTTATGAGCTTCAGGCCATTTCCATTGGTTGACGAGTGAAGGCTGTGCCTTCCAATAAACATTTGCATTTGCATTTCGGATGACTTTTACGTCGTGTTTTGGGCACTCGTCATAGGTTCGTTCTAGCTTTTCATAGAACTCATGTTTGACTTCATCGGATTTGTCGTTTGTCGGTGCTTAGGTGTTGATTAAACTGTAGTTGAAGAATTGGCCCTTAATCCTCAACACGCATATACGGTCATCTAAGGGCTTCTACCGGATGATTCTTGTTTTCTGATTCTTCAGCACTGCGAACCCGACGCCCCGTTCCGCTGCTGTAGTAGATGTGGTACTTGAAAGAAGTGTTTGCAATAGGATCTACTGCACGGAATTCCCTTTCTCCGGAATTTGGCCACCGAACCTCCTGAATCGATGCGATTTCGACTCCCTGCCGCTGTAGTTCACGAGCAAGCAAACCAGCAAGCAAGCCAATTTCTAATCGTTTACCTTTTTTTTTCGTGTTCGAAGCCTAGCTTTTTACCGATTGATCTGTTCAGTATTTCTGTTTTCGTTGTTCGTGGTAAGAAGAGATTTCGGCATGCTACCTTACCGGGGTCGGGATACCTACATCCTGTTGATGGGCTGCCCTCTTAGGTGTAGCTTAGCCAGCATTTCATGATTCAGCAGCCTGCTCCGGGTCAAACGCTGTTGTACGCTGCCCCTAACATGGGAACGTCCCGATCCGGCGGTCGAAATAAGCTTCAGAAATATTCGTGTTCTGCAGGACCTGACGGGATTCCCTCTTACATTCTTAAAAAATGCATGGCTGCGCTTGTTCGATCAAATGATTCTCAATCCTTACCTTACCTCACCAAACAATCCCAAGCCGTGGTGTGACCTTTGCTGTACGTAAGAGTCGTCTCCATTCCACTCGGTCCATGGCTGCAGTTCACAAGCTCTGCAGTCTGCGTAGGGTCCGCAGGTCGTCTTCCACCTGATCGATACACCTTGCCCGCTGTGCACCTCTCGTCCCTGACGAATTGGTTTCAAGAACCATCTTTACCGGGCTGTCGTCCGACATCCTTACAACATGCCCAGCCCACCGCAACCTGCCTATTTTAGCGGTGTGGACGATAGATGGCTCCCCAAGCAGCTCCTGCAGTTCGTGGTTCATTCGCCTTCTCCACACTCCGTTTTCCATCTGCAGTCCACCGAAGATGGTAAGCAACACCTTTCACTCAAAGACCGCAAGGGCACGTTGGTCCTCCACAAGCATAGTCCATATCTCATGCCCGTAGAGGACTACCGGTCTGATCAGCGTCTTGTAGATGGTTAACTTGGTGCGGCGACGAATTCTGCTCGATCGGAGCGTCCTCCGTAGACCAAAGTATGCACGATTTCCTGCCATAATGCGCCGTTGAATTTCTCTGCTGGTATCGTTGTCGGCAGTTACCAGTCAGCCCAGATACACGAGCTCGTTGACCACCTCGATTTCATCACCACCAACTTGAACTCGAGTACTGTCTTCTCGTGAACCCTTTCCATTCATGTACTTCGTCTTCGATGCATTGAAGGTCCGAGCCACAATGTCGATATCGTCGGCGAAACCAAACAGTTTAACCGACTTTTGGAATATCGTGCCACTTGTGTTAAAGTTAGGGTGGTTTACCGGTAAAACCGATATTTTTTGCATTACCGAAATACCGGTATTGGAGAGGCGAAAAAACCGGTATTTTCGGTATTTTTCTTAACATTGAAAAAAAAATTTATCAAAATATTCATAAATCATTATAGGGCTAATGAATGCTACCAACTTAGGTAGGCGTTACAAATCACATAACGGTATATATAATAAATACCTTTAGACAGAGGCAACATTGAATTTAAATTTATTTTCTAAATAAAACACCTTATCTATTTACACACTCATTCTAACAGGGTCAACTAGTGAGTTTCTAACCAACTAGTTTAACTACAAATTCTGAAAATCCTAGTTTGAGGCAGTAATCACAATCATGGTCGCGAGAAAACGCTAGTCATTATTCGTTTTGTGCTTTTTCTAGCTAAAAATAATATATAAAAAAATAATATATAAATATAAATTTGGATTCGGAATTTATTTTTTGTTTGGCATCTCCATGTGCATTGCACAGGTTGAACCTAGTTATGGACAAGTTGCTCTTGAAACAAAGTGTTTACAGGATGAAAAAATCAATCAATAAAGAATTTCATCCTGAAAATTACTGCCCCTTGAAAAAGTTACATTTAAATAGCTACAGCATGGTCTTCGTCGCACATACCGCAGCGGATTTAATTAGCAATGTTTCTAGCTGAGAAAAACGCTTTCTCGGGTTCAACTGAATTTGGACGAACTATTCAAAGAACATCGAACAGAATAGAGAAGTATTTACCTTCGGATCTTTCGGATTCTTGTCTAATCATCATTTTATTTTCTTCTTCATTCATTTACTCTTCTCAACAGTTTCAGATATTGTTTCTCTAAGAATTTTGAAGTTATTCAGTTTGTCGAATGTGAAAGAAAATTGAAATAAAAATCTGCATGTTTTTTTCGTTCCTATGAGTTTCAAAATTATGTTCTTCGTAATCATATCACAGGATTCATTCATTGAAGTTTTCCAAACACTGTTAAATTTATCCAGTGTTGTATCTGGATCGTATACCACATAAGATCAAAACAATGGTCGCAGTGGTCCAAATCTTTCAAAAAAAATCTGGATCGTAATGAAGCATAGGTACTCATGAATGCAAAACCATAATTATGCAGCGACACGTCCATAGATGCAACCTGAGACGCTGAGCAAAAAATAAATTTAAAACCAAAATTCATGTAAATTTTTTAGTTTTATTTTAAATAGTACAGTGAGAATGACTTGCGTTTTTCGTGGACATGATTGTCATTACTTCCCCAAACTATGATTTTCAGAATGTTGTAGTTGAACAAATAGGTTAAAAGAACACGAGTCGCCCCTGGTTTGTATAAATCCGAAAAAAATAAATATACCGGTTTTTAACCGGTTTTACCGGTTTTTATTTTAATGAATACCGAAATACCGGTTTTTCGAAAAGTCGGTAATACCGACCACCCTAGTTAAAGTTAAAGCCTAGTTGTTATGAGCTGCAAGCAAAAAACGTTTCATGGACGATGGTGTTCAGCTCGGATCAGCTAGGCTTCTTTCCCAAAAGATCTGTAGCAACGAATCCGACCCAATTCGTCGGAACAAGTAGAGTAGATACTCTTTACACATACCTGAAAGCTGATTTCGATTGAGTCGACCACGGAGTACTGCTGAGTAGGATCGAGAAACTTGGGATTTCTGGTGATCTCATAAAACGGATGAAATCATATCTGGCGGACCGAGATCTCTGCGTGAAAATTGGTTCTGAAAAATCGGAATATTTTACCATTCTCTCCGGCGTTCTACAAGGGAATAATTCGGGTCTCTACTTTTCACGCTTTTCATCAGCGACGTCTCCTCTTTACTTCCACCTGGGTGTCGCTTACATTACGTAAATGATGTGTAAATATTTGCGATAATCAAAGCAATATCTGACTGTCTGGAGCTACAACATTTGATCAAAGAGTTCGAGGATTGGTGCACGAAGAATCTGTAGAAATTAAGTGTTTAGAAGTGCAACGTAAATACATATTACACAGTTCTCAATCATATATTGCAACGGTGGCTCGCATCCGCGATCTTGGTGTAAACCTTGGTTGCGCGTTCACATTTTGTCTACATTTTAATAAAATTAATCTCAAAGCTGGGATTTATTGTTAAGATAGCTGCTGAGTTCCTGAATCCTTACAGTGTTCGATCGCTAAACTGTTCGTTGGTGCATCCTATACTCGAATCGGTAGTCTGGTGCCCATCTCAAGCAAATTGGATCGCTAGAATCGAGTCTGTCTAGAATAAAATTTTTTCGATATGCTCTTCGCATGCTTACCTGGAATAACTCGTCAGACTTGCCCTCATATTAGGCTTGAGAATTAAAACGCTTGAGCAGCGACGAACTACAACTCAAGCTGTGTTCGTTGCTAGACTCTTATCCGGACAAATTGATTGCCCTGCAATACTACAGCAGATGAATCTTTACTCACCTATGAGACCACTCCGCGCAAAGGACTTTCTGTACATCGTGCCGAGCAGTGTCAACTATGGGCTGTTCAATCCAGTCCGATTTATGGCCGCACAATTCAATGCAGTCTACGAATTTTTCAACTTTAGAATTTCTATTGATGCCTTCAAACGACGATTCTCTCGTAGACGATAACCATTTTGGAATGTTTAGTGTAATTGTGTATGTTAGTTTTGTTATATCATTAAGACCTTTGTCGGATGACTTCACAAATAAATAACATATATGCGCATATATAAACTACTAGACGAACTTAGATACAGGTTTCTTTAATAGTGATCGCTTCACGTTTCCAGGAGAAAACTGGGTAAAAATAAAAAAAATGTAGCAGGAGTTTGGATATGTGATACGAATGTGCTAAACGGACGGCTGGTGGTGTTTTCTAATTGGAATAGTATCGAAAGAATGCGGTTTGTTCGGACATTACCCAGATAGGGTATCGACTCTATTTTTGTCAGGTTTTACCTATTATCGTCCGGGGGGTAAATGATGTCCTAGAGCGTTAGTTGCTTGCATGATGGTTCTTCATAATGCAGAGCATCTTCCTGCAACACATTAGGTCTCTATGACTGCATTACCCCCCGGACGATAATTAGACAAACCTGACGATAATAGAGCCGATACCCTATATTTGAAATGTTATCAATTAAAATAAAATAAACTCAAAAGTAACTGGGAAGCATTTGAATAAAACTAAATTTGCAAGCTTGTAAATTATCGAGACAACAAACTTAGTCGTTCTAAGCTTAAAACCCACCAAAATTGGAGTTGAATTTTTGAAGTAGAATACTTCTCTCAGGAAGTTCGGCTACATAGGGATGTGAAATGAAAATCTAAAACCGAAAAAAGTGAAAAATATGTCCAATTTCAAATGCTAATAAATCGGTTAGTATTCGATGGATTTCCTTCGTTCTTGCAGCAATAGATAGGAAAATCTTCTAAGATTCTTCCCAAATGCAGATAATTGTAATTTTATTTTTCAAACTATTGTACTATTGAAAATAGTCAAGCCTTGTCAAAACGAAAACTTTGGCCTCTGATTGGTTGTTATATGATTGCTTCCCCGACAGTTGTTATATGATTGCTTCCCCGACAGAATCATAGACCTTGCCATTTGAAATGTGCTATTTGGCCTATATAAGAGCCTGTTTCACCCGAAGCTGCTCATTATAATTCTAGACTGCAACAACAGCAGTCCTCCCTTAGCAGCAACAGTGGATACAGCAGCAGTAGCAGTGCAGCGGACAACGGCCACAGCTGTGGTATGGCAACGGATAGCGGAGCGCGTCTCAGCATCGATAGCAGGACCAGATGGTGCAGGGCAGCGGATACCAATGGCAACGGAAGCGTCCACTACTGTGGCAACGGGGATAGCGCAGCGGTTGACGTTGGTCTCAGCATCAATATAAGCAGGGCCAGCTGATGCAGTATGACATTTTAGTGAAATGCTGTCTCTGAGCGATAGCAGGCACACTAGCAAATGCATCCAATGAACAGAACGTTCTGGAAAGCTTTTCAGTGTTTATTTTCCCCCAAGGAATACTTTATTCCACTGCCAGTGATAACGCAAAGATGTGATCGGCATCTTATCAAACATTGAGTTAAACAACAAATTGTCCTTTTCAGGATGAAATAAAAGCCTAATTGAAGAGTTAATATTTTCTCTTAAATCAATTTACACTTTCAAGAAATTTGGAACAGATATATATGTATTTGGTTTCATCTCCGTGTCTCAGAACGTACTGAATTATCTTTTCCTTCAGTCATGAGCACAACATCCGAAAAGTTTTCATTATCAGCATAAAAATTAATTTTTCGCATAATCAAAATTCAAAAATTATCAAGTTTAAATCATGACAAGCAACTATATTATTAAGATTGGTCAATTCTTGTTGAAGCGCGAAATTTGACTGATCTGATTAGTCGTTAATATGATTGCTGCCCAAGCACGGTCGACAGAATCATAGACCTTGCCATTTCAAATTTGCTATTTGTCTGTTTAAGAGTAAGGCCTCTGTTATAGTGAACGCGAACGCGAGCGATGGAGCGAGAAACTTGCCGTAGGCAAATGAACAGCCGTAAAGAGAGCTGTTTATTTACCTACGGCAAGTTTCTCGCCCCATCGCTCGCGTTTGCGTTCACTATGACAGAGGCCTAAGGATGGGAATTATCGACTGAAATGGCTATCGATAGTTAGCAATGATTTTCTACTACTATCGATAGGTTTTTCATCCCTATATAAGAGCCTGTTCAGTCGAAGCCTCTCATAATATTTCTAGACAGCGACAAGTGGATACCAGGCGGATAGCGGCCACAGCTGTGGCATGGCAATGGATAGTGCACTAGTTGCAGCGGATCTCAGTATAGATGGAACAAAACATTAGCATGGCCACGGATAGCGTAGCAGTTGCAGCGGGTTTAGCATCGATAGCAGCTGATGCAGTGAGGCACTTTAGTGAAATGCAGTCTCTGTGCGATAGCGGGCACTATAAATGCATTCAATGAAAAGTTGACTCATTTTGACAACACATGAGCCGTCTAGTTTTGAGTGTTGAATCAGCTTTTCACTGTTTATTTTATCACAAGGAATACTTTATTCGCACTGTCAGTGATAACGCCAAGATGTGATCGGTATCTTATCTGATATTGAATTGAACAACAAATTAAAAAATGACTGACACGCAAGCAGCCGGGTTTTCTTGTAAAAGTATTCTACTTCATCCTTGCGATCGTGGCTTTGCACACAACCCTCCTGTGCTTTTTAGGTAACATCATGAAATCGATAACCGTGCTAGCATAACCTTTAAAAAAATAATTCAAATTATCGTTTACCTCCCTCAATACTTGCGCGGAATGTGCAAAATTCGCTTGCGGCCTGGATCTCAAAAGGGAGTTGCGATGAAATTATCCTTCACAGTTTCGCCATTAGTGAATAAAATGATACAATGGTAGGATTTCACCGACAAATACGTGGCACCGCCAACATAGCACTCATCCGTCTTTGACGATACTGCTACTATGGGACAAGGGTGTCAGCATCCAACACTTTTATCAATAGCCACACGTGATACACACTTTTTATGCTCTACTGCTGCACGTCTGTCGGGAAACGCATGCAGAAAAGTGACGATTCTACGTTGTTACGAAGTGTGACATCGTGAATGAAGAGAGGAAGCCCCGTTTTCATTGTGGTGCACGAGTTTTAAAAGGATTTTTAATGAATGATTTTCGGATTAATTTATATAAATAAAATTAAAATTAGCTCAATTTCCTTCGTCCTTAAAAATTGTATTGAAATGTGCCAGAAGCTATTTTGCTTGTTGGATCCCCTTTTCATTTATCATTCCGTTTGCCGTGTTTTTGAATGGTTGCTATTTTGCTATATGAGCAACGCCGACTGCGACGCGAAACGGTTGCGCTTTTGTGTTTTTTTTTTGCTTCCGCATCATACAGAAAAGGTTGATGAATCCTTTTCGACACCGCGTGAAACAGGCCTTCCTGACATTACTAGCCTCGCGTACCGTCACCATCATCGTCGTTGCCAGCGGAAGGCACAAGCACTATAAATGCGGATGCCTTACTCAGGCCCGAGATATGGCAATGTAATTATTTTTTTATACAAACAACGCTGATGGGACGGGAGACGTACTGTATGGTATTCAAATTTTTACACGGTTCCACGGTAACTCATCAATGAATGCAATGTACAATAAACACGGATGTTATTGAGCAATTATTGTTCAGACTTAGGATCAACTAGGGTACTGCTACAGATAAGAAAAGTTATCGACACCTGATACAATTGATTAGGTTTGAGTTGAGGTATTCCAGTTTTTCGATTCTAATTTTCTTTTAATCAATAATTGTAAAAGACGTAGTCGGATCGCTACTGTTGGTCATATCCCATACTATAAAAATTAAAAATCGGATAGACAAATTGTTTTGTTGCCCTCAAAACAGTTCCCAAAAAACAGTGAAACCAAAATAAAAATGACTCAAAATTAATTCGGATTTTCAATTTCTTTGATTAAAACTGAATGTGCAGCAATCTGAATATTTTCTTTTCATTTTTAACGTTCTGCACCTTATACAGTTGTTCGGATGAAAAAACATAAAATTAAGAGTCAATGGAACTGATATGAGTGTATAAAAAAACTTCATATCCGCACTGTAACAGATTGTACAAAGCAGGCAGTGTATATATTTGTTGAGAAATGAACAAGAACTGAAAAATTGAAGGCTTGGGCTTAGATAAAATACACCTCATCCAGATGGGATTCGAACCCGCTATTTCTTTACTATTTTTTAATGCTACTGGGAAGATATATTTTTCCCAGTCAAATTTCCTATTACCTTCCGTTGCGCCCGTTCTATAACGCACTTCGTTCAACTACGTACATTGTTTTGTGACAGTTATTTTTGTGACTGAGAGAGTTTCTTTCTTAGCAAGAATGGTCTAATAAATTTTTCCACTTATGAAAAATACTAGTTGGCTAAGCGAAATACTTGTCACAATTTTCATTTTATCAAAATAGATAGAAAATAGTAATATTTTATTACTGAACAAAAAATCGCTGGGAATATTTAATACGGTTTCCTAGAAAGTATCGATCTGATATTTTTGGTTAATAAATATACCATTGCGTGACTGCAAATAGGCGAAATGATATAAAAGGAGTAATAACAATCAGAATTTACCAACCGTCGTAGAACAAATGAATGTTATTTTTTAAACTCTAGACTCATCATTCCGTAATGTTGCGAGCACAAAATTACTTCTAGGGTATTTGATTTGAAATATTTTGTCCGCAAATTTACAAATACGAAAAAGAAATGCTGTGGCGTACCACCGAAAAGAAGATTTATGCCTTTCTATTAGTTAGTACATGTATGTGCGGTTGACTTACATACCAATTATCGTAGCATAAATCACACCGAAACGCATATGATTCATGTGCAATTGCCGTTCGTCTACCGGACAAAGCAAATTTTCCACATAATAAAACCTTGTCTATCAAAGGTTCTACCCACCCTTATCTGACTGAGAAAACAGACAGTAAAAGGCAGAGGGAGTAACAATTATGATGAATCAGGGGCTAAGATCGGACTACTTGTATGTGCTCCGAACGGGCGATGGCGACAAGTGAAACAACTGTAAGTAATAGCGAGTGACAAAAGGTCCCTCTCCAGACGAGGCAGATTTCAATTTCAATGTCATACCCCTAATCAATGCAAAGTGTTTGTATATCCATAGAGATATCCAAGCGGTTCAACTGTGACTGCATCCCAGTTATACTGGGACTGATACTGACTTAGCAGCTCATTCCGATTCACTAACCAGCGTGTAGAAATGTATGATTACTTTGAGACACTCAGCCATCGATGTCTGAAGGCAGATGTGGAAAGCACTTTTCTATGTTCATAATGGTATGATGACGGTCGGCAGTTTAGTAAATAGCGCGGGACGCTTGACAATTGCGGCTACAGACAGGGATTTTCCTGCCGGAGATTGGCATAAGGAGAAATCCGTAACATCTGTTCCGCTGTTTGCGATGTGAGGTTAACGATATGATTTTTGCTTTGTTTTTGTCAATTGCAAAACACACAGACCACTGCGCGATATTGTATGTTTCATGCAGAAATTCACCCTTATTGAACCCTTCGCTCACGTAGTATTCCTATTAGAATGACATTTGAGTGACATTCGCAAATTAATATCTGAATTTCTGACACAAGCAGGATAAAAATAATATAACAAGAGTGGCGCCATCAAAACTAATGTTTTGAAATATGAGATTGATGTTACAGGTAACTTTAACCGGTTTTGCAGTGATTTCATATTCATTTTTTTTTTGGGATAAGAGCTAAAAATTTCTTCTATACTTATGACTTTTGTTTCGCATCAGAACAAACGATTTCACCTGCTTTCAAACATTAAGAAGGTTGAGGAGCCGAATCTGATCTTGAACGCCAATCGTTTTAAATTTTCAGTTTTTTCTTCGCAAAGTGAATTGAAATATTCCCAACAGAACAATTCACTCAACTAAAATTGTAGTTGCACTGAGTTCCATGTTTCGAATGAAATGTAGGTACCGTTTTGACTCAAACTTAGAACGGTCTCAAACTTCGAACACTTTAGAATGAAAACCACATTATTATAGCTAGAGTAATCAAAAGTATGATTATTATATACCATTTCGTTCCTCGGAATGTCATGTATAGCTCTTCACTATGGGGCCATTCCCAGGGAACCAGCAGGCGTTGAAAAAAGTAACAGTCAGTGTTGGGACGGTTTGCCTATCTATCTCTTAGTAATTACATGGAAGTGTTCGGAATTTGAATCAAAACCTAGGTTTGAATTCTCGTTAATTTAATAAACAAAACTTGTTTGAATCTATATAAATACCACTTAATTGCAACAAAAATAAATTAACCAACATAGTAAACCTTTGAGATCGACGAAAAAAAATATTTTTCGTTGATTTTTTAGTGCAAGAAGTTACATCATAGCTTAAGTGTTCGAAATTTGATGCATTACGGTATATGTTAAACAGCGGTCGAAAGAAAAGCTACCACAAATTGATCTGCTACCGTGCGCGGTAAAACATGCAGTATGAAATGTTGGAAAAATCCAATTGCTTTCATTTTTTTTCTTCCGTGTCGTTGGCTGACTTTTCCAAATTGTTTTATTGTTCTAACTATGGCGTTATACTAATATCAATTGCATAAATTAAAAATAAAAACATGCCAGCAACATAAATAACGTTCAGTATAATAAAAGTTGGTTATTTATTTTGGCGAAACCGACATTTTATTCACTTCTGGTTTTCGTTCACGACTGGCTTACAGGAGAACAGTTTAAAAGTGAACAGAGAAATTGAAAGCAGCAAATATGTTTGCTTCCAACGTTCGCACGCAATTTGTTTCATTTGTTTCGATTGTAAATCTAAATCAATTTCGCCATCCACCCGACTGGAATGAATGAAAAAGGGGTTGATATTGCCTGTATAAAGTTGTTTATATTCGTTCAATAAATTGAACAGCAAAGGTTCAGAAAACATGTCCAGCGACGAAATCACCAGTTAATTTGTAATTTACGCGAAACACGCAAGGACTCGAACACAACCGTAGGCGAACATGGAATAGAAAATTCAAGCAAGAAAATTTTCATATTTTAATACTACCTGGGTTATGTCATTTTGATATTTTATTAATCAGAAAATGAACCGAGCTTTTAAATCGTTACAAGTTACTGCAATCAGGCCGCATGTTACCAGAGCGAACACAACCTGAAGTGACTAAGTAGCATGAAGTGTTTTGAGTTTTGCAGGTATCAACCTTCACTTTTATAAACTTAACGCCTGGATAAAAAGGGTGCCAGTTTACGAAGGGAGTTTTTTCTGTAATATAAAACTAACTTAATTTAGATCAAACAACTTTGGTTTAGGCAGCAGCTGGAAACTTTTTGTGACCTGTCTTAAGACAAGACTGCAAAACACACGCTACATCGTGTGACTTGAAACATGCTCCATTACCAGGTTCAGTAATTAATACGTGATTGCGCTTTAAACTAGAATGACGTTCTACTGATGAGCAAAAAATTGATACCAACACAAAAAACAACGTATTTTTAAGTCTTTCTTATTCAAATTACACTGTACAAGTAGAACTCGAGTATCCGGAGTTTGAACAATATTTTGCTCCGAATTAAATCGAATTAATCGAAGCGATTTTATGATTATATTTTTCATTAACTTTATATACATACATACATACATACATACATACATACATACATACATACATACATACATACATATATACATACATACATACATACATACATACATACATACATACATACATATATACATACATACATACATACATACATACATACATATATACATACATACATATATACATACATACATACATACATACATACATACATACATACATACATACATACATACATACATACATACATACATACATACATACATACATACATACATACATACATACATACATACATACATACATACATACATACATACATACATACATACATACATACATACATACATACATACATACATACATACATACATACATACATACATACATACAAACGTACATACATACATACATACATACATACATACATACATACATACATACATACATACATACATACATACATACATGCATACATACATACATACATACATACATACATACATACATACATACACACGCACCGATTTATACAGTTATTTCTTGAAGTACAGTTAAAAGCTGTTGTTGACAGTTATGCACGACAGGGAAAACACAGAAACAAGTGTTTTTAATGTGTTCATCACAGTTACACTGTGAGAGGCATCCGCGGAATAAGGGTGAAATCGCGTTCGCCAAACATTCGCTGACTTTATTGAATTGTTAAAAACGCAGCGCTCAGTAGAGATTCGAGAGCGTAAGAATATTTAGAACCCTTTCGAATTGCATGGTAGGTATCGTGATTTCAGAACAGCAACCCTTCTTTATTTTGTTGGAGCTTCGAATTTGTTAGCCTCTGTTTATAGTAAGAAAATTTCGATTCGCTAATTTGTTGTATACGGGGTGTCAGTTGGTCTTATTTTGAGTTTAATTTCAATTTTGCCATATGTTACCAAACCTTTTGAAAGCCAAAAGTAATAACTGGAAAATGGATTTCGATCCAGTTTCCACGTCGCTGCATAGCTGACTGAAGCTATTTGACATTCTCGTTAAACAGATTTTTGCTTGTACCGACATATATTTACTGTTGTACATATTAATCTAATTCTAGTTCGGAGAAGCGCGTGCAGTCGATGACATTTACATCGTAAAACTGCTGTTCCGTTCAAGTTGCCATCAATCAGATTAGAAGTTTGAAACAATTTGCTAGTGAAACCTGCGTACGTTCGCTCGACATATTCATCTCTCAGTCCCTTGACGTGTTTGACTAATGCGACATCCGTCTGCGGATTAGACGTCAACTGAAATGTTTCTTCGCGATATACGCTTTGGTAAAGTGCCGAGGGTCATCCACCTTCGTGAAAATCGCTTCGATACGTTTAATGAAAAGGATAGAGGGGAGTTAATTCGTTGGGTTGTTGCATGTTGAATTTGCTACTGTCACGTGCATTTATAGATACGCGTCGACAATCAAATCATCAACGTAATTCACCCTTCTTATTTCGGTTACTTGAGACAATCCATTGGAAAGTCAAATGCTCGTTCACTCCAGGTATGTAGCTAGGGTTAAATATCAAGCCAGTTATACGAGTAACAAGAAAAAGAACAGCTGGAAACAGAAAATATTTTTTATGTTCAAATTCAACCTGAATCGCACGAACCCATATATGTATGGCTACAAGTCTGGCTTGCTATATTACGATTGACTGGGCAGCAGGCGTCATACAAACATCAACAGCTAAACCCGCACACGTGACCTATATCAATAGAGTGCACAATATATGCGTTCTGTTATAGCAGATTGTTACTCCAATGAATAATATTTTTGAATACAGGGGAAGAATGTTGTTGATGAATTACGTTTGGTTATGTTCACCCATAATCATTTTCAGTGATACGTTGTACATAAGAAGTCTAAATACTGCTTCGAATGCCAGTGAGTGACACATTCATGTATTGAAAACTTTCAACGAAAAAAAGTATGAAATGTTTCCGATGTAGTGGCTTCTTTAATGTTTTGGATTAACGAATCAATTGTATTTTTATTTTTTTTCCAAGTTTCGTACTTCTTTTTCCGATTTTCTCGAGATATTCTTATTTTTGCTTGTAAAACTAATTTCAACGGGAGAGACATGCCGTATGCTCATTGAGTTCGCTCCTCTGAGCGAGTGGTAATGGGTTCAAATCAAAGTTTTTACGATATCAAATATTTAAAAGGTGATGTCTGAGCTAATTTTTGGCTTTGTATAACAAACCGAAATAAAATCGATGGAACGATGATCGAATGAGAGCAAAACAAGTATTTTTTCTCGTGAACTAAAATTAACAGGTTTGAATCTGAAATATCGTTTTTTTTTTCATTATTTGGGCTTCAAATAGTGAGTTGGCAAACTGGAACGAGCTTGATGCTTGGAGAAGGTTAAGTATGCCGCACCGGAAAACAATATGTTACAAATAACATAAAAGATAATACGAATCGGAACAATCGGTTTAAACCTAGCCAACGAAAAAAAAAAAAAAAAATTGGACATTAGGGGCATGGAACTGCGAGTTGATGTTCTTTCCGGAATGCGACTGAATAATCGGACGGCTACTTTTCAACCAGAGTTATGGCATCACCAGCGAGCTGGGAACCGGCTTCATTGTACTGGGTAAGATGCGTCTACACGTGATAAGTCTCAGCCGATCAACGCAGGGATTGAGAATAACGGACTGGTTCTTCAACTACATCGTCCTCAACGCGCATTGCCCACATGGAGAGAGATCCGACAACGAGAAGGAAGTGTTCCACGCGCAGCAGGAGCAGGTCTACGATAGCTGCCCGCAACGGGATGTGAAAATTGTCATCGGATATGTATGCATACACTTGAAACTCTGACCGAATATTAAACAACTACGGGACACCGGGGTTGCACAGAAAAATACGCAGCAGCTGGAAGCAGCGGTGTACGCTTAAGAACAGCCTGGCGCAGCTTCTGTGGTCGATGGTTGAAGGAACATTCGAGCCACTATAGACGAAAGCAACAGTTAGTCGAGGAGAAGAACCTAACACAGGTGAGAATACTGCAAACCCGTACGTGAGCGAAAATGGAATGATGCTGACTAGCATGAAACAGGTAAAATTCAGTTCAACGAGAAATACCTAAATTAATCCACCTAGCGGTCAGACCAAGCCTTTCTCATTCGTACTTATTATTTGTTAAAATAGATTTACACGACACACTTCATTTCAGAAAAAAATACCCCTTGATAATATTTGCTGGATTTATTTATCACTCTAAAATAACAAATCATTGGTAGCAGTAAAACCATACCGAACATTTAAAACATAATCTTCAAACAAATATGAATATGCATTGACACATGCGAATAACATGAAATAAATATGTTTCAAATATATGACACGAAACCCCTTTCTAGGAGAAAGGCATAAAGCGTCAATAAGAGGACCAAAATTGGGCATGTATGGAAGAGGTTCGCTCAGCTAACACTCGGCAGCTCTACGAGAAGCTGAACAGTTTCCGCAAAGGCTACGTGTCACAAGCCGATATGTGCAGGAGCTCTGACGACTGGTGTGAGGTGATCGAAAAGTGGAAGCAACATTCCGATGAACATCTGATCACCTGAACGGCGAAGCAGTAGAGCGCGTCAACGATATGGTGATTGATTCTGGTGCATGAGCAGAAGACAACAGGATTATAGCTCCTCATCTCCTGGAAGTAGATGAGGAGGTTGGCCGACTGAAAACAACAAAGCTGATAGAATAAACCAATTTCCCACATGTAAGAACGGTGCACTGGATCATTGTCAACCTGCAAAAAGCTGGTGTGCTGCAATTTTCGGAAAATTACCTTGCTGAACGCCGCCTACAAAATACTCTTCCAAATACTTTTTAATCGACTATCAACGTTTGCGAACTAGTTCGTGGGACATTACCAGACGGGAGTTATAAGAGCCTGTGCCACCACGGATCAGATATTCGCGGTTCGGTAGATTATGTAGAAATGCCGCGAATAAAACTTGTCTACTTACCTATCACCTATTCTATGGCAAATTATGCACAAGTGCGGATTTCCAGACGAACTAACTCCATTCATCAAAACGACGAAGGATCTAGTGATGCGTGTAGTTCGAGTTTTGGGGGCACTCTCAGTCGCATTCAAAGCTCGAATAGATTTGTTGAAAAGTGATGGATTAATAGAGCGGGGATTGACACGAGTGGCACGATATTTGAAAAGTCCGTCGATATCGCTGTCAGGCAGAGAACAGACGTTCACCTTATTTTCAAAGGATGTGTAAAAATCATTTCATTTTAAATGTAAGTGGTAAGTATCTCGCTACATGGAGCTCAAGTCGCTTACAAACCAAGCACTGATATTGATAAAATATCGATGTGGCAACATTTATGTAGTGCAACATGGGGGCAAGAAGGATGTCGCTAGTGTTCTAATGTATTTTGATTCAAATTTTTACAATATTTTTTTATTTTTTTTTTATAAGATCATGGATGTCTTTTCTCTGTGATTATATTTTTAATTATTTTTTAGCCTGCAGTGTATATTGTCTTTGGAAGATCTCCCAGATGGTCTCGAGGTACGATGCTGGCCTAGCAAGCCAGTTTTCGTATGTTCGATTCTCGGCTCGGGAGAGACTGTTAGTGTCAGTAGGATCGTAGCGCTAGCCCCGCAATTGTACTGTACACTAAACAGTTGGTTGCGAAGTCTGTGTATAACAAACAGAAGGTCAAGTTTCGAATCGGAATGTAGCACCAAGGCTTTGCTTTGGATTTTTATTTTCTTTGGAAGCGCAGGACTGCTATCTACAGCAATACACTTTACCAATCAGACGAAAGCCGTGGTGGCTTGTGCTGTACCAAGAAGTTGTCGCCATGTTGCTCAATTTTTGGGCTGTTTCGTCAGTTATGGTCCCTGTGGTTCTGTGGTTAGCGATGGCGGTCGGCTAGCTCTCCCACACGGTTGTGATATCGGGTTCGATTCCCGGTCAGGTCGAGGATCTTTTCGAGCTGGAAATTTTCTCGACTCAGCACTGGGGCACGGTGTATCGTTGTACCTATCCTACAATATGCAAAATGTGCTGAAAACAATATCGATTACGAATTCTTTCAACTAATCGATCAACTACGAGACCGCATAAGCTCCCCAAGCTAGCATGCGATATTGTTTGTTCGTCAGTTCCCCAGACGTCTCACCAACCGGAAGTCTCCTTCTATTTGGGCGAGCCATTGTGCACGCTGCGCCCCTCTAATTCTGGTGCCGGCAGGGAAGTATGCATGATTTCCAGCCTGAATGCGTCTTTGGATCTCTTTGCTGGTGTTATTGTCGGTAGTCACTAATGACTCCAAATACACGAACACGTCGACCAGCTCATCGTAGTCTACAGAGACTTGAGTTGGGAGGCTGATGTTGTTTTCCTTGGAGCCTCTCGCTCGCATGTATTTAGTTTTCACACACATTTATTCGCAATCCCATTCGTCCGGCTCCGGCTTTCAGTCGGGCGTAAGTTTCCTCCGCCGTCGCAAAGTTACGTGTTATGATGTCAAAGTCATCCACGAGGCCCAGAAGCTAAACAGCCCATCGTGTCGATGCCTGCTCTCCGGTTCGCTTTTGAACAGCCAACAGGAAAGCCCATCACCTTGTCTTAATCCTCTGCGTAATTCGAAGAGTATCCCCGAAACACGCACGTAGCACATCGGATGCGCCATGATGGCCTAGATCAATCGAGTCAGTTTATTCGGGAATCCGTTGTCATGCATGATCTGCCAGACCTGTTCTCGATCGACTGTATCATAGGCCGGTGTGAAGTTGATGAAGATGTGATGTGTGATGTGACGTTTTACTCGCGACATTTTTATAAGATCTGTCGGATTGAGACCTATGAAGCCCGCTTGGTACTGGTCCACGAACCTCCTGGTTAAAGGTGATAGACGACGGAACAGAATCTGTAAGAGTATTTTGTAGACGGCATTGTCAGGCGAGATACCACGGTAGTTGAGACACTCCAGCTTGTCACCCTTCTTGTAGATGGGGCAGACGATTCCCTCCATTCACTCGTCTGGCAGTTTTTCCCCCTCCCAAATCCTGGAAATGACCAGTTGCAGCGCTCTAGCCAGCGCCTCTCTCCAATATTTAACGAGCTCACTCGGCAGTTCGTCTTTGCCTGCGACTTTGTTGTTCTCCAACCTTTCGATCCCACAAAGAACATCTTGAACATCGGGGGTTGGTACTATGTCATCTGTTTCTGGTTCTCCTAGGTCAGCACCTGCTGTACTTCTGTTTACTGTATCACCATTCAGGTGTCCATCGAAATACTCTTTGCACCTGTCGACCACCTCGCTGGCATCCGTGAGAATGTTGCCATCTATCGTTGCACATGTCGCCTTGCTGCACATAGCCTCTGCGAGACTGGTTTACCCTCTCACAGAACTTCCGCGTATCACTTGCACGGCTGCTCCAGTTCCCCATGTTCAGGGTCCTCTTGCTAGCGTTTCTTTTGTCTGAGAATCGTGGTCATGTCGTTTTGTGCCCGTTTGTAATTGACCTTGTTCTCTCCCGTTGACCTGCCCAGGTAAATCGCCCGGGACCGGTTTTTCTCATTCACCGCTGCCTCGCACTCCCCGTCGTACCACTCGGTGCTTCCTCTCCTAGTATCGCCGTTGCGGTCTCCCCGAGAGCTATGCGAATGCTGCACCAGCCGTCCTCGAGAGTCGATGCGCCAAGCCCCTCAGTCGTGGGTAGTACCACTTCGAGCTGTTGCGCGTATTTCTCCGTAGCCTGGAAGTCCCGGAGCTGGTTAATGTTGAGTCGCAGCGCTCGGTGATGTCGCGCGTGGTATACGGTCGGCAGTCTTGAGCGCCAAGATACCGCAACTAGATAGTGGTCCGAGCCAATATTCGCATTGCGATTGGTGCGTACGTGTATATTGTCTGAGAAGAATCGGCCGTTGATGAGAACATGGTCAATTTGGTTTGCTGTGCATTGGTCGGCAGATTTCCAGATGGTTTTGTGGGTGTCCTTTCGGAGAAGAAAGTACTTTGGATTGCCAGTCGCTCACTTCTATTTCGGCTTGTTTTCATTTTTCATTTAGTTTCATCTGTCTAATTGCGCCTGTATTTTGAAAACAATGTAGATCCGCCTTTTACTGTCGCCTGTTTTCAAATTAATGCGCAATCATCCCGTTGCTTCCAAACGATGAAAAGAGGCTAATTCCAAACTATCTTTTGTTTTGAGTAAACTATTCTATCCCTTTCCGACCGAGCCCACACAATTGTGTAGGTAAAAAATGACTGATAACAAAACCTTAATCGAAGCAAGTCCTATATAAAAACACTTGCTTGCTCCTTTTTTTATTTTTCGTAGCAGCTGCGATGTTGACACTAGCGGTGTGAAAAATAAAACAACGAATAGAACGTTCAAAAAGCGAGAGAGAAGGTTTTGTTTAACCGTCTAGTGACTCTAGACGGTCTCCAGTTGAACCTCTAGAAAGCTTCAATAAGAACTTAAAAAATGTTTATAAAGCTTCGAAGTGATTTTTTCGAAGTCCGTCTAAAAATTAATTCGGGCACTAGAGGGTTAAGTCACCTTCTACCTACGCAATTATATAGGCCCGGTCGGAAAGGGCTATCGCACTTTACTAGAAACTTGATTGATATGATTCTATCGATTCTTCTGAAAGAAAACATTCTTTCCATGAATTTTCTCAGGCTTTTAAAAGCTGATGATGTAATGAAACAATTTGTTTACATTTTGTTAGTTCTTCTCTAATCGCGAATCACTACGGATTTATTTTGAAATCACGTTTTGCTAATATAAACCAATTAGGCTTTGCTATTTCCTTCTACCAAAATAAGTCACTCATAAGGCCCAAACACGTTGCGGCAATTCGACAGTTGGCCCATACATTTTTTGTCAACGACAACGTCAACGAAACGCAAGCGTACTTTGTGCTTAGGCTTTTATAGTTAAGATATTGCCAATAATATAAAGTGCGGAATACAATGAACACCAGGGCAATATTATGATTGATCAAAAGTTCTGGTCGCAATAGTAAGTCCTTAAAGATGAACAAAAAAACATTCTAAGCTTAAATAACTTAAGCTTCGGTTATGATTAGAGATATTTATACTTAGGTGGTTTATGTTTTTCTGTTTTTTTGACACAGACTTCTCATCGTGTACAACGTGTTAGTGTACAAGAAAACTGATTTGTTTGGCTATACCTATACTAGTTTTTGTATGTCATTTGTAACGTGATTTAATAAAAATATACCGCTTTCTTACGATTTTTAAATCACGGAATGAAACTGCTCGAAATCTACCCGAAATCGCTTGAAAGACAGCTCGCCCATACACTAATGTATACACTCAAAATAATTTTCACTTCATTGTTATGTGAAATTTCCTGTACGTATTCATTTTCTGTCATTTTGCATGATTTATGTGACAAACATACCATCTACGTGAAAATCACATGCGTACTGTTTTATCACGTAGCATCTACGTCAACTTGGCAACGTCAAATAGAAAAAAGTATCCGTGCGGAAAAACACAGAAATCAAAATGGCGAAACTGTTGTCTGATTCAGTCTTTGAACATAATAAGGAATTTCTCGATGGCTTGCCAATAAGTGGGCTTCAGAAAAACCATGAGAATCCGACATCGAGTTTACGGATTTTACACAGATTCAGTTCAAAGGGAAATCACCTGAACATAAACAGTTGCAGCTAATAGGTGGATATTTGATTTTGCCAGGAAAGTATGTCATGACTCTGTTCCTGCGCAAAACTTTGTTCGCGATACGTCTCCGGGCCACGACGCGATAGAATCACCTTTCACGTTGGCAGAATTTTCAGTTGCCCTCTTGTCCTGTAACAATAACGCGCCTGGTTTTTTTTTCCTTGGTGCTACATTCCGATTCGGAACACGACCTTCTGTTTATTATACACAGACTTCGCAGCCAACTGTCAAGCCAACTGTACGGACAATTGCGGGGCTAGCGCTACGATCCTACTGGAACTAACAGTCTCTCCCGAGCCGGGACTCAAACATACGACGACTGGCTTTTTAGGTCAGCATCGTAACTCGAGACCAGCTGAGAGGGTTAACGCGCCTGGGTTAGATAGGATCAAATTTCACTTGTTGAAGAATCTACCCGGCAATGCTAAGAGGCGCTTGTTGAATTTGTTCAATAAGCTCCTGGAGCAAAATATTGTACCGCAGGATTGGAGGCAAGTGAAGGTGATCGCCATCCAAAAACTCTTATAGGCCGATTGCAATGCTATCCTGTATCCGAAAATTGATGGAGAAAATAAAGCATATGCATTTTACGCAAGGTGATTTGGCAACAATTCGCATTAGCTACATGGGTCTTCCCCAGGGCTCATGTTTAAGCCCTCTCTTTACATGTTTTATGTGAATGACATTGACGCATGGCTGGCAAATTTATGCACGATAAGACAATTTGCAGTCGACAGCGTGGTCTATGTTACAGGAGCCAAAGCTGCCGATTTGCAAGGACCATTGCAAGATACCTTGGACAATTTGTCTGCTTGGGCTTCACAGCTAGGTATCGAATTCTCTCCGGGGAAGACTGAGATAGTAGTTTTTTTCTAGGAAGCGCGAGCCTGCTCAGCTCGACTTACAGTTAATGGGTAAAACGATTTCTCAGGTTTTGGTATATAAATATCTTGGTGTCTGGTTTGATTCAAAGGCACCTGGGGATGTCACGTCCGGTATTTGATGAAAAAATGTCAACAGCGAGTAAATTTTCTCCGGACAATTACTGGATCATGGTGGGGCGCCCACCCAGGAGAACTTATACGGCTTTACCAAACAACGATATTGTCGGTGCTTGAGTACGGGTGTTTCTGCTTCCGCTCCGCTGCAAACACCCATTTAATCAAGCTGGAACGATTGCAGTATCGTTGTTTGCGTATTGCCTTAGGTTGCATGCATTCGACCCATACGATGAGTTTGGAAGTTTTGGCGGGCGTTCTCCCATTAAATGACCGCTTTTGGGATCTGACTACTCGTATTCTCATCAAATGTGAGGTTTTGAACCCCTTGGCAATTGAAAATTTCGATAGGCTAGTTGAACTTAATTCGCAAACCCGTTTCATGACTGTGTATTTCAATCACATGTCTCAAAGTATAAATCCTTCCTCATACATCTCCAATCGTGTCAACTTGTTAGATACCTTTGTTTCTAATGTGTTTTTCGATACAGCGATACATGATAGAAGACACTCGTGGAATCCCGGATCACTTGCGCGTGCAGCGGATCCCTAAAATATTTTATATCAAACATAAAAACATCAACTGCGACAATGCGTTTAATACCGACGGATCACTTCTCAACGGGTCCACTGGCTTCGGTATCTTCAACAATAATTTTACCGCCTCGAACAAGCTCAATAATCCTGCTTCTGTTTACGTCGCAGAATTGGCTGCATTTCAGTATACCTTAGGGATTATTGAACTTCATCTTTACGGACAGTCTCCGTTCTACTGAGGCTCTCCGATCGATGAAGGATGTAAGGCACTCTACGTATTTCCTGGGGAAAACACGGGAACATCTGAGTGCTTTATCCGAAAAATCTTCTCAGATTACCCTTCTCATTGTTACATTCCGGGCAATTAGAAAGCGGACACCTTGGCTAAGGTGGTCGCAACAAACGGTGATATTTACAACAGACCCTACAATGAATTTTTAAAATTTTCACGTCAGAGTACACTTGTCAACTGGCAGACCTCGTGGGATAAGGGCTACCAAATCTTGGTCTCGGGGGTTGGATGTAGGACGAGATTTCATTCGCATGATGTTTTGGATTATGTCCAACCACTACGGGTTAGATGCACATCTCCTGCGTATTGGGCTGGCGAGCAGTAATCATTGCGTTTGTGGATCGGGGTATCAAGACATTGAACACGTGGTTTGGGTGTGTGCTGAATTCCGCGGCGCCAGATCTCTACTTTTGGATACCCTCAGGGCCCGAGGAATACAGCCCTATGTGCCAGTTCGCGATATCTTTGCTCAGCGAAACTTGCCATACATGCTACATATTTATAGCTATTTGAAGAGCATCAAGGTGCCCATTTAACAGCGAAAAGAATCTCGGATAAAAAAAGCATGTTAGTTTTAGTATTAGATTTAGTTTCAGCTCGTAGTCGGCAGCGAGGATAAAAAATTTGCCTTTAACTTATAAGATATTTTAGACCATAAAGCATTAGATTTAATTGGTTCCGTAAAATATTAATTTGTATTGTGCTGTGTCAAATAAACAGTGTGTGAACAAAAAAATGTTGCAGCTAACAGTAATTATCGCCGGCGAATGTCGCAAAATCATTTTGTCATTTTGTATGTGGTTATGTCGTCTAATTCTTTTAAGAATTAACGATTTTGCACGCCCGTGCGACTTATCAAGCAACATATTTGGATAATTTCCAAAAACTATTCCCAGTCTCTCAAAAATTTGGGAAATCACAATTGAAAATTATACGTTGTATAAAACGTAGTATCTATCAGACAATCAAATAATTTTCACTTTACCGGTAGTTGAATTCTACGTGAAACTGACATGAAATGCATATATTTACTGAATAAGATTCATAGGATTAATCATTTCACCAGTTTACGATGAATTCAAATGACAATCACATAGAATCTACGTGCAAATGACAGTGGAAAATATTCACATAACTTTTCATAATTACCGTGAAACGTTTATTCGAAGGATAACCCAAATACGGGACCAGGCCTATGACTTTACTGATACTCGCAGCCCCAAATCGTTTGAAAGAGTATCTAATGTAGGGGAAAGTAGGCAAAGACGGACACTGCGGGTAAGATGGACACTTTTAATATTTCACAAACTAGAATGTATTATGAGAGTTGAGTGATGCGAATACCTTCTTTATAGTGTGTTAATGCTTTTGAGTTGCATTATCGGTTTTCAGCAACGAAACTGTCAAATTTGTAAGTAAAACAAACAATATTTTCGTGAACGCGCTATTTGATGTAATTTTTATTCCACGGAAAATAGTGAAAAACTCGTGAAAGTTAAGTGTTTTCCTTTTTTTTTCTTCATCTATAATTTATTTGACACGGCACAAATACAATTTAATGTTTAACGGCGCCAATTATATCTGGTAGCTTACTTTATAAAGTATCTTAATAACTAAAAGCAAATTTTTTATCCTCGCTGCCGACTACGAGTTGAAACTAAATCTAACTTAAAGCTAGAATGTTTTGCATTAAAAGCACTGATTTGTTGTTTGATGGTTTTCCATCGCCAAAGGTAAGCAGCATATTGAATATGTTCCGCTGCTGGGCCAAGATATTACGGACTGGCATATTGGGTTGTCTCCCTCGGGACCTGAGAGTATCGTGCGGGTCTAGTTGCTGTTTCCGGATCCGGGGTCTTAACGTGTTCTTGTCGTTTGGTTGGATGTAGGCGGAAGGGAATAGGATTAAACTGGGGCGTGGATGGATTTCAGGAAAACGTATATAAGGGACATGTAGGATAGGTCACGGCTCGCCAAGACATCACGAACAGGAACAGCCGGCTGCCTATTTTCGGCCGGCAGGGAAGCTATTAATTTAGACCTGGCGTCACGGTGTACAGGGCATGACCAAACCACATGCTCTATGTCGTGATAACCCTCACCACAGGCACAGATACCACTTTCCCCGAGCCCAACACGACGGAGATGCGCGTCAAATCTATAGTGATTGGACAGAAGCCGGGACATCACGCAAATGAAATCCCGACCTACATCCAACCCCTTGAACCACGGGTTCGTCGATACTTTGGGGATTATGGAATGTAACCACCTTCCCAATTCCCCTCTGGTCCAAGCATTTTGCCAACTGATGATCGTATTCTGACGTACAAGTGCGAAAAATTCATTAAAAGCAATTGGTCTTTCATAAATATCACCGTTTGTTGCGCCCACCTTAGCCAAAGAGTCCGCTTTCTCATTGCCCGGTATCGAGCAGTGAGAAGGGACCCACGCTAAGGTAATCTGATACGATTTTTCGGATAAAGCACTCAGATGTTCCCGTATTTTCCCCAGGAAATACGGAGAGTGCTTAACATCTTTCATCGATCGGAGAGCCTCAATGGAACTGAGACTGTCCGTAAAGATGAAATAATGGTCCGTGGGCATTTTTTCGATAATCCCTAGGGTGTACTTAATTGCAGCCAATTCTGCGACGTAAACAGAAGCAGGATTATCGAGCTTATGGGAGACGGTTAAATTGTTATTGAAAATACCGAAGCCAGTGGACCCATCAAGAAGTGATCCGTCAGTGTAGAACATATTGTTGCAGTTGATGTTTCGATATTTATTGGAAAAAAATTTGGGGATCTGCTGCACGCGTAAATGATCCGGGATTCCACGAGTTTCTTCTATCATGGATGTATCGAAAAACACAGTAGAATCAGAAGTATTTGATAAGTCGACACGATTTGGAATATTCGAAGAAGGGTTAATATTTTGGGACATGTGATGGAAATACAATGTCATAAAACGGGTTTGAGAATTAAGTTCGATTAACCTTTCAAAATTTTCAATCACGGGACGGTTCAAGACCTCACATTTGATAAGAATACGAGAAGACAGGCTCCAAAAGCGGTTTTTCAATGGTAGTACTCCAGCTAAGACCTCCAAACTCATCGTATGGGTCGATTGCATGCAACCTAAGGCGATACGCAAACAACGATATTGTATTCGCTCCAGTTTGATCAGATGTGTGTTTGCTGCGGAGCGGAAGCAGAAACACCCGTATTCAATAACAGACAATATCGTTGTTTGGTAAAGCCTTATAAGGTCTCCTGGATGGGCTCCCCACCATTGTCCGGTTATTGTACGAAGAAAATTCACTCTTTGTTGACATTTTTTCATCAGATACCTCACGTGACAACCCCAGGTGCCTTTAGAGTCGAACCAGACACCAAGATATTTGTGTACCAAAACCTGAGAAATCGTTTTACCCATTAATTGTGTTTGAAGCTGAGCAGGTTCATGCTTCCTTGAAAAAACTACTATCTCAGTCTTCTCCGGAGAGAATTCGATACCTAGCTGTAAAGCCCAAGCAGACAAATTGTCCAAGGTATCTTGCAATGGTCCTTGCAAATCGGCAGCTTTGGCTCCTGTAACAGAGATTACACTGTCGTCTGCAAGTTGTCTTATCGTGCATGAATTTGCCAGACATTCGTCGATGTCATTTACATAAAAGTTGTAAAGAAGGGGGCTTAAACATGAGCCCTGGGGAAGACCCATGTAGCTAATGCGAAAAGTTGCCAAATCGCCGTGCGTAAAATGCATGTGCTTTTCGGACAACAAATTGTGCAAAAAGTTGTTTAAAATTGGAGAAAATCCTTGTCGGTGAAGTTTGCCCGAAAGAATGTCAATAGAAACGGAATCAAAAGCCCCCTTAATGTCCAAGAACGCAGACGCCATTTGTTCTTTGCGAGCATGCGCCAGCTGAATATCTGTTGAAAGCAACGCAAGACAATCATTCGTCCCTTTGGCACGGCGGAAGCCAAATTGAGTACCCGATAGTAGGCCATTTGATTCGACCCAATGGTCTAAACGACGGAGTATCATTTTTTCCATCAATTTCCGGATACAGGATAGCATTGCAATCGGCCTATAAGAGTTGTGATCAGAAGCTGGTTTCCCTGGTTTTTGGATGGCGATCACCTGCACTTGCCTCCAATCCTGCGGTACAATGTTTTGCTCCAGGAACTTATTGAACAAGTTCAACAAGCGCCTCTTGGCATTGCCGGGTAGATTCTTCAACAAGTTGAATTTGATTCTATCTAACCCAGGCGCGTTATTGTTACAGGACAGGAGGGCAACTGAAAATTCTGCCATCGTAAAAGGTGATTCTATCGCGTCGTGGCCCGGAGACGCATCACGAACAATATTTTGCTCAGGAACAGAGTCCGGACATACTTTCCTGGCAAAATCAAATATCCACCTACTTGAAGACTCCTCGCTTTCGTTGACCGTTACGCGATTCCGCATTCTTCGGGCTGTGTTCCAAAGAGTGCTCATCGATGTCTCCCTCGACGTCTCGTTCACGAACCGACGCCAATATCCGCGTTTCTTTGCTTTAGCCAAGCTTTTAAGCTTGGTATCAAGCTCCGAATACCGTAAATAGTCGCCATACCTCCCTTCTGGTAGGCCAAAAACGCGTCGGATCTTTGCGTGTAGACATCGGAGCACTCTTGGTCCCACCACGGAGTGGGAGGCCGTTCTTTAATCGTTACGCCGGGATATTTCTTCGTTTGGGCTTGCAACGCGGCGTCGAGAATCAAGCCCGCGAGGAGGTTGTATTCTTCAAGTGGTGGATGATGTTGAATCGAATCGACCGCTTTTGAAATCATTTCCTCGATAATTTCCAATCGACATTCCGTGTGAGGTCATACGGAATGTCAACTGGTCGCATGCGAGTTGACCCGTTATTAATTGAAATAAGAATAGGCAAATGGTCGCTACCGTGAGGATCGAGGATTACCTTCCATGTGCAATCCAACCGTAGCGACGTCGAACAAAAGGATAGATCTAAAGCGCTTGGGCGCGCTGGAGGTTTCGGGATACGTGTCATTTCGCCGTTGTTTAAAATAGTCATGTCGAAGTCATCGCAAAGGTTATAGATTAAAGAGGAGCGGTTATCATTGTAAGGGGAACCCCAAGCCACGCCATGAGAGTTGAAGTCTCCCAAAATCAAACGTGGCGAGGGAAGAAGTTCTATTAAATCAAAGAGCAGCCATTGCCCAACCTGTGCTCTGGGAGGAATATATATTGAGGCAATACAAAGCTCTCTACCTTGTATTGTCATTTGACATGCGACAACTTCGATGCCTGGAATCGAGGGGAGGTTAATACGATAGAAAGAATAGCACTTTTTAATTCCTAAAAGTACTCCTCCATATGGGGTGTCTCGATCAAGTCGAATAATATTAAAATCATGGAAGTTGAGATCAATATTTGAAGTAAGCCAAGTTTCACAAAGGGAAAATGCATCGCATTTGTTTTTATTTATCAAAACTTTAAACGAATCAATTTTTGGTAAAATACTTCTACAATTCCACTGTAAGACAGAGATAGAATCCTTCATATACGCAGTTGAATTAGGCTTCGAAGGATACAATCGCTGCAAGGAGGGGCCATTGGGCAGTCAACTGCTTCAAAAATGATCTAACTGTTGGGAGAAATGCTGTAAGAAAAATTTTAATTGGATCGGGTACATTGAGAGTTTCAAAAATCCAGTCCACAATGTCAGAAAATTTCACTAATCCAGAGTTTGTTTCATCAACTGGATGTGCAAAAGGAATAACTGGGGTTTTAGATGTTCCTGGCAGTGCTGGGAACTCCTTCTGGGACTTTAAATTTGCAAGCCCAGGAGGAGTTTGCTTCGGTTTTTCCGCAGCACTGTTTGGTTTGCTTGTAACTTTCATTTCACTTTGAGAAATCTTAGGACCTTTTCTGGGAAGTTTAGGAGAGGAAATATTTTTCCTCTTTCTAGACTCCCCAGGATTGGCGTAAGATGTTCCCGCTGGTGAATCGTCAGAATCGGTTTCATCAGAGGACAACAGATCATAAGGGTTTGATGTAATGGGAGAAGTGGTAACGGTCTTCTTCAGCATCTCAGCGTAAGAACGCTTCGAACGCTCTTTGAGAGACCTCTTTATTTTATCCCTGCGCTGCATGTACACCGCACATGTCGAGAGCTCATGCTGACTCTCCCCACAGTGAATGCATTTTTCAGCATTTTTACTGCAGGAATCATCCGCATGATTCTCCCCACACTTGCCACAACGTGCCTTATTGCAGCAGTAGGCGGCGGTGTGGCCTAACTGCTTACAATTCAGGCAGTTCATGACGCGAGGAACATATAATCGCACAGGGAGACGAACCCGGTGGATCGAGACGTGGCTTGGTAGCGCTGACCCGGCGAATGTAACTCGGAACGAGTCTGACGGGGTGTATACTGTTTTGCCACCGATGATCGATGCTGACCGCAATTGCTTGCAGTCGAGCACCTTTACATCGGGACAGGTTTTGTTTTTAAAGCACCCTTTGGCACTTGCCAGTATACACTCGACGGACAGACTCGAATCGGTTATGACACCGTCGATCTCCACGTCTCGTGCGGGTATGTAAACGCGATACTCGCGTGTGAAGAGCTCAGAGCAAGCTATATCGTTGGCCTCTTTCAGGTTACTGACCACGACACGGAGCTTGTTAGGCCGGACCTTGGAAATTTCGGTCACGCCCTTGTACTCCTTCGTCAGGTCTTTAGAAATCTGCAAGAGGTTCAACTGTTTCGATTTCGGTCCCGCCTTTGGCCGAAAATAGACAGTATAGCTGCCCTGGGCTCCGTCTGGGTAAAGCCTGGGGCGAGGGGGGACTGAAGAATGAACAGGGGAGGGGGTAACAGAAGGGTCAGGGTCAGAGGGGTTCGGGGATGGTGACACGGGAGGCGAGGAATCTACATCCATCCCGCTAAGTCTAGCGCACTAGCGCCGACAAGAGCACGTACCTTTTTACTTCTCCCTTCCAGTAAGGTTGGTTGTCCGATCGTTCGAAGTTGCAGCCGTTACAGCCAGCAGCACCAATACAGCAGCACCAAACAGCCACCAGCAGCGAGCCAGGTGTGAGATCACTCCACACAGCGATACAACTCACTGTCAACTGATGGCTTCTTCTTTTTTTTCTTTTGTGTCTCGTCCACTGCTGTAGCACAATTCAGCCAGCAGCCAGATCGGCTTTCGCACCAGCTGGTAGTCACGATGCGAAACAGTTGCACAAAGGCGCGACCTTGAACCCGGATTTATTTCACTCGACCATGCAAACAATGCCAACACTTGTTCACACGTCTTTTGTTTTATATTCTATCGGAGCGATCACCGATCACACGTCCGATACTGATGCGTGTTCGGCACAGAATGAAGTGTTTTCATTTGTTCACAATAGTAGAGTGATTAATTAGTCTTTCCTCGGTTTTCTAGTGAAAATCCAGCAGATTTTCGATGTTCCGATGAAGAGCTACGATCGTTTGAAAAATTTACAACCAGGTCGGGCAAGACGGACACACTAAGGTAGGGAAAGATGGACACACGGATTTTCCAAGAATTTTCACATGTAGCATCTGTTGTGTACTACAGATGTTCACAAAGTACATCCGCGGGAGAAACCAGCAGATATTAATCACTTAGCAGTTAGAACAGGCCATATAGGTGAAGAATTTTCGAAACCCATCCTCTCAAACTGTTCACGTGATGTATAGATAGACTCTAATAACGTAGAGTAATGTATGGCCATCACTTAACACATAAATCAAAAGAATACTTAACGTACTACATCTTTTTTGTGAGTGTCCACCTTTACCTTCGTAGTGTCCATCTCACCCACCCCAAGTGGCCGTCTTTCCCAACCATGTCAAAAAACAGCAATTTGTAGTCTTATTTTTGAAGACCCAAAACACATAAAACTTGGAGGAAGTTCACTAATACCAAAAATTATTATGAAAACAAATGACCTTAAGTTTCAATTTGTATGACTACTGCGATCTAAATAGCAATATCTAAGTAATTATTTAGATTAAACCTTAGGGTGTCCGTCTTTACCTACTTTCCCTTATTAGATTTAATTGAAAATCTGATACAATTGATGATACAATATAGATATTCGTATATTTTTTCATGTCTGTATTTCAAGTAATACAATAAGGCAGAATAACCGTACATTAGCGCAGGTTGCAGTACATAAGGATAAACGTCTTCGACAATTTTAAAGTTGATGTGACTTTTTAGAAGTTTGTGGACCCAAATCAATCAAATAAAACTGATCATTATGATCGTTAATGTGAAATTGATCACATAGCTTTGCCGTAACAGTAGGGCTAAGAATGCAATCAAAACAACTCTTTTTCAGGTGTGGTTTATCAGCATTAGCTCGTGCTCCTATATTCCCTAAATAAATTAAGTACTGTTAACATTATTTATGCCGCATCCAGCTTCTATGGGCTGTTCGAAAAACATAATTAAATTTTGCCCCTAGCCAAACGATGACAAGATGCCTTACGAATAGATCATTTTGCAAACACCCAACGCCGGTGGGCGGTTTTCGCGGTTCGCTTCACGAGCCACGGTCATCAGCCGCTAATAACATTAGCAAGTGTGTCCAGGAAAATGATTATAAACCGCAACTGAACTGACCCCCTCTGTTTTGTCGTATACGTAAACATTATTATCATTAGTATCATCGCCATTCCGACAGCTATACCGTGCTGGATCGAAACCCGTACAGTATCGAAATCCGTACACCTTGATGTTTTTATTCAGTTTTAAGCATTATAAAAATGAAAATTTATATGATAGTTACATGTACATGTCCGTTGAGCTGTTGGCCTTCTGTTAAATTAAACTATGCACCAGTAATCCATGAAATTAAAATATCAAAAATGAAAAATTAATCGTGTATCGGTTTCAGTTGTCATTTCGTTGTATCGTTAGAGAATTTACTAAGGATACGTTCTTCAGATAAAAACGTTTTTCAAGTGGGATATAAGTGTTTTACCCTGTGAATCTTTTTGAAATTGATGGAAAAGGCAAGTCTTTGTTATTTTCGAGCTATATATTGTCTGGTAAATAGTGTAAATTGTATGTATTCAACAAAAACTGTGCCGTACGGATTTTGATCCTTGTTAATTGCTTGAATCGAAATCCGTACAGCGTGTGTATCATGCATATATTGTTGAACTTTCTTCTTGTTTTTAGCATATAATGGAAGAAAACAAGTATAAATATACGGCAAACGATTTCGAAGGAGCTGTGACTGAGGTGCGCAAGGTAAAGTCGTACCGGGAAGCTTCGAGAGGTTTCGGCGTTCCGATTACAGCTGATAAAAAAAATAGAAAGATAAATTATAAATCAAAGATGTATATTTTTGTACTTCTATATCTATAAGGATTTTAATTCATTGCTGTATGGACTTTGATCCAGTCTATATCGCATGTGTGCGGATTTCGGTTCAAAAGTGTACGGGTTTCGATTCAGACAAAAAACTGTGTACGGATTTCGATTCAAAACATGTTCTATTTAAACATAATTTTTTCGAGTTTCGGAGTGATTTAATTCATTTTGCTTGAAAACAGTGATAAAATATAAGTAGACCTCTAAGTGAACATGGCAGTTTAAAGCAATATGTGATTTCTTGATTTTCTATTGACCGTCGAAGATTATCATGTGCTTAGGTGTACGGATTTCGATCCAGCACGGTACGCAATGGCTGTGACTGGATGGATGGCATGGCTTGTGTTTTTCGCGACAGATAAAATAGCGTAGTTTGCTTAGACTGAGAACCGATATCGATTTTTCATTAGGAGCGATTAAATTGAACCAATTGAAAATAATTAAGACTATCGCATCATACTGATTCTTTTTTTCTCGATAAGTGTCATATGGTATCCATCAATTCGAACTCGAGATGGAAAAAAACGGCCTGATAATCAAAACGGTGGACAACTACTTTGTAAGAACCAGAAGGCACCTTCTAGTTTTTTATTTGTCTTTGCCTAAAGCATCATCTTTTTAAGTCTAGATGTTTTGTAGCTATCAGGCGGGGTGAGAATCTCTCATAGAGTTTTTTTTTCGCTGAACCCATATTCAAGTAATTTAACCCCGAATATCTTGATTTTACACATAATACCTAATAATAAAAACTCATGAATCTTTGTTTCTGCCCACGTTTCATAAGTCTAAAACCTAAAGTGTAGTAGTACGGCCTGCCCACGTTTCATAAGTCTAGAACCTAAAGTGTAGTAGTACGGTCCTTTCACTTCTCAATTATTCGTTTAAATTAAATGCATTTTTGGCATTTCCCATATGATTATGATTACAGTCATACCAGTATTATGGGCCAGCTAAGCAATATTGAGTTTTCAAATTAACGATAAAAAATCAAAAAAAAAAAATTAAGCCTTCGCTTTTTTACTAAAAAAACAATATCGCACGCTTAGCCTTGGGTCTCGATCAACTAGATTAGTTGAGAGAATTCGTTATCGATATTAGTTTTGGCACATTTTGCATGTGTAAGATAAGTACAACGATACATCGTGCCCCAGTGCTGAGTCGAGAAAATTTCCAGGTCCTCGACTCGATCGGGAATCGAACCCGATATCACAACCGTGTAGGAGAGCTAGCCGACCGACATCGCTAACCAGAGAACCACGGGGACCACTGCTTTTTCACTAACTTGTGCTAAATACATTACTAACTTGTGCTAAATACTAGTGATGGGAACTATCATTAAAAATTATTACTGATAACTATCAGTAATTTCTAACTTGTTACTGATTACTATCAGTAAATATCAGTAATTTGCATTTAAGTTTTAAGCAAATTATCAACGCTACATTTGTTGTCAGCGTTGCTTTATTCAGCGTTGCTTTATTGTTCATTTTAACAAAGTTTAGTTAATCGCCAAAAATTATTTTATTTCGCTTTCCGACACAAGAGCTTTCGAATGCCGCAAAAAGCGCTCCCATCTCACACAAGAAATTTTCTAGCTCCCACCCGTAATTTTTCACAAAAAACTTGTATTAAACATAGGTCCATTTCAAACTTTTTTTCAACCTGTGGAGAGTTGCTTTTCAGTAATACGGCTATTAAAAACCGGGCTTAGTAAGGTCAGCACGCAGAATAGCTTCTTATATCTAGCTCTACTAAATACTAAATCACCTGTGCTGAAAGAGGTTGGCGTTGACGCTGTGGTTAAGATTTTCAATTTATTAGTTCGGAGATTCAATCCCGATTGAAGTGATCTTTTTTTATTGTATTTGTTCTTTTTGTTACAACACTTTGTTACACAATATTCAATTATAAAAGTATTAAGCGTTAATTGATATTTTTTCAATCGGTATTTTTTCAATGAAAAGTTAAGAAAATTAGACCCCCCCCCCCCTAAAAAATTTTCTTAGTTGCGCCTATGTGAAAATTACATAGTACCTCTCCTACAAAAAAATCAGACAATATCAGTAAGAGAAAAATTTTACTGATAATTAATGATATTTTTTCTTACTGATAACTATCAGTAGTTACTGATAGTTTTCCCATCACTACTAAATACATTGAAGTTTGATATTGAAAATAAATTTTCGTTTTTACACAACTTATTTAATTAAAAATTCACAAAATGTTATGCTCTTCCGATTCCCACTATTATGGGCCACTTTTTGACTCTCGCAGTATTATGGGCCAATGCTCCCAGTATTAAGAGCCAGACGAATGTTTTTTTGTTTTGAAGACAGAGATATTATTCCAAAGAGTAATTCCAACAGTGAGGATAACATCGAGAGGCAGGTTAGACTATCAGAAAGACATTGAATCAATTTCGATAACACATTATTGTAATATTTTGCTCAGCCTTTTTTCAAAGTTTGTGTTTCTCATGTTTCATGTCATACTCAAATGTTTTGACAATATCTCCCAGACAGTCTCGAGGTACGGCGCTGGCCTAAGAAGCCAGTCGTTGGAGTTCGAGTCTTGGCTCGGGAAAGACTGTAAAGGTGCTGCCACACGAAGCACGAAAACTATGACATAGTTCCCTATGACACCTATGGCTCGATAGTATGAGCTATAACGGTATAGCGCGGAATTATACTGTCAAAAGCTATAACATAGAGACTCTGAACTAATCCGTCATGACGGAATAGTTCATAGCCTACTATTCCGTCATGAAAAAATGCTTTATACGATAAACTATGGCATAGAAACTATTGCAGTGGTGTATTAGCGTCCATGTGGCGGCACCTTAAGTATCAGTAGGATCGTAAAAATTGTCAAAAATCTGTCCACGTGGTATGTGGATGGCCCCTTACTTTGGCATTTTTATGGTACTTGTATTCTAAGTTTTAAACCCATTTCATGCCGATACTTTTTCACCGTTTTTGGATTAATCTGATATTTATTGCCTAGCTCACGATATGATTTCGCCGACCGACCAGGCGTTTCTGCTTTCAATTCCGCTCGAACTTTGCTCTTTTGCAAAGTGCATTTTCGTCCGGAACCAGATTTTCTTTTGAAGGTATTTCCATTCTCGAAGAGTTTTACAATAATGTATATAAATGTTTTTTTTTATATATCAAAGATCTTTAAAACAGTGGAACACTTCACTTGTAGATTTTTCTTTATTTCGCTCACAAAAATTGAAAAACAAATTACGAATTCCGACAACGCCGTTTTCTCAACTAAGAATCGACTGGTCGTGTTACCAGTTATATAATCATTCATTTTGTGGAAAAGGATTTTTCGATTTGTGCAGCACTTCGAAATCGTGGACCAATTTAAAAGTTGTTCGGATTTCTTTCCTAACACGTTAGGTAATGCATCTACTATTTCCGAGTCTTGTGCCATTGAAAATACGTAGTCGACCACGTGATGGCTTCTACACACTACAACCTTAAGAACACATGGACATTGTTCTTACTACATGGACTATTATCTTACCGGATATAGAAATCTTAGCGTTCTTGTTGTCTCTTCAATGTTAAGTTTAAAAGTTTATAAAGTTTATGTTAGTACAGTTATCATATATTTTTTTGTTGTTCTGGTATTCTAAAGACCCTCGCCTACCCTATTTGATGTACGACACAGCATGTAGAACAAACACTCTTCATCACAAAATACCGCGGAATTATTCGTTGCTCGAATCAAGCATTCCGGCTCACATCTCCGTTTCAATTCAGCAGCCTGCTATACAGTTCCTAACAGCTCTAAAGAGATCCATACTCCTATAATGCTCATGTGCAGCATGGCTGAGTTCCACCAATACACGCATGAGTTGTTATTGAAAATTCTATACTTCCCCTTATTTGGGATAATTCAAATGTGTGTGAATCAGACTAGTTAGGTGACCGACCACTGCATGTCGCTACGATGGCCTTGCGAAGCGCGTGGCTGTAGAACTTACCGGTAGCAGAATTGTACGATGGTGATAGCGCATAAAAATGTGTGAAAACGCTTATGGAAAGGCGGTTGAAAACAGAAAGAAAATATCAAGCACAGCACAGCACCATCACTAGCAGACCCTCGAGTAGCTTCTCGCTTCGTAGTAGGCCACGCCCGCCAGACAGCGCCGGTGATGTGTGTCGTCCTGACTGCTTTTGCCTTTTTTATGTGCCGTGTCATCATCGCGTACAACATAAATTTATACCACATTAAATTGTATACACACTACTTTGGAGTCTGATGTTGCTTTCTTTGTCACTCATTTGCGCTTGTACTTACTTAGGATCTGACCAAGACTCTTTTATAAAATTGTATTGAACAATGTCGCGATTATGTTATCTGTAAGCTGTAAGCAAGAAAAACTTACACTCGTTATTCTGTGCGCCATACCACCGCAAAGCAACTTTTGCTATGGTTCGGTTTTCCTTTGGAATGGGTCGAGCGGCGTTATCTGTTCTGTGTACAATGCTTCTCATTGCGCCACCCTCTCCCGAAAAGACTTGTACGGTTCACGCTCTGGTTTAGTTACTCTCATGGGCTACAAAATGTCTTACAATAATTTTACAGGACACGTGTATACAGATAGTTGAACTTTATTATTAATCTCAATAAAACCATCTTTTTATTGGAAGTGCCGGTTCGGTAGTATTTCTGTTGTTTATGGTATTATGCAGTACCATGATAATATTTGCTATTTTTCGATTGGACTGTTGTGCTTGGCGTTTTAATTACACACGCATTTTGGCTATTTTTAGTTACTTAATATAGAATAAACTGTTGCAGGTTTACAAGATTTCAATAACGCAAACTATACGTTACAGTATTGAGTCCTAACCGTTTTGAATTCGCGACTATTTCTGCGAAGTACGAAGAGTGGTTTTTAACAAAAAATTTAGGGATCATTAACAGTTAACACTAGTGAAGAACATTTTTCCGATTTTGTTATTTGCTTTATGAAGAAAGACAAAGTAGCTTAGTGATAAATTGTTCGGTGTGATGACTGTATCTGAATTTCCAACATATGTTTTGTAATTCGACGCATTCTGCACGCCTGAATTGTTTACTTTCTTGGTCCACCCTTTGTTTGGAGTTTGGAGTTCACCCTTTGTTTTGATCCAACGCCACGTTGTACGGTTAAAAAAAGTACTCTCATTTACACATTCTAACTTTTTTAAGGTTTTAAAGCACACATTTTCAAGGTAAGTTGTGTTCATTATAGTTTATGTCCTTTTAGAACCCATCACTTTAAACTTTTAATAGACTTCATAGTAAAAAGTCGAACAACAACTTTGAAAAACCATTCTTTAGCAAACATCTCATGAACTTCAAGGTGTATATTTTCAAGTCACAGAAGCATATCAAATTTTAGCGTGCAGTGAACACAACGCAAGTTTGACAGTTCCGTTTTTGTTGTATCTTGTTCGGGGCTGTATATTAATTGTGATCGATTACGAAAGAACATTTACGTCTATAAATTACTGTTTTTAGTGATATATTTATACGCACGCCGCGCCACGCAATAATGGACGAGCCCACTACGTCTGTAGAAAAAAGGAAGTATCGCGACATCCTGCTGGAGGAATGTACCGCTATCGAAAATGGATTTATTACCTGCGTAGCCGATAGGAATAATTCCTGCAAGTACCGGCAGCCGGTCATCAAAATGGATGCTGGAAATTTTATTAGGCACATTCGATCTGAACATCCCGAATCAGCACTGATGAGTGGTTTACTTCGCTCGGAGATCAAAACATGTACGAAACAGCGTAAAATTAATAAACGAATGGTGGCCATTGATCGCCAAATTTTTGTTGAAGCGATGGTTAAGTTGGTCACCATCCATCAGGTTCCTTTAAATTGCGTCGAATGCGAAGGGCTCAAACTGCTTCTAGATCCAATAGGTAGCGCCCTCAATGTACGAATGAACCGGCCTAACCTTTTGCGGCATTTGACTGCAGCAGCAGCCAAAATCCGAGTTACAATTCGAAATCAGATAAAATCTAAGCTACTCTCGCTAAAAATCGACACTGCTACACGCCACGGACGCCACATTATCGGCGTTAATCTCCAATTTTTCGATGCTGAAAAACAGGAAACTGTGATCTATACAATCGGTAAATATTAAAATAATATACAACAGAAATAAGGTTTGCAATATTCGTGAACAATTTATTTCACGCCAGTGTCTAATTGTACATTATAATGCCCTGTTTTATTTTAAGGTATGATCGAGATAAATGAATGACACACCGCAAAGTTTCTCAAATTGAAAATTGAAGATATTCTGGCATCCTATGGCATTTGTTTGGATCAGATATTTACAATCACCTGCGACAACGGAGCCAATATGATCGCGACTGTGAAGGAACTGCAATCTTTTTTGCAACTTTATATGCTGAACATAACCATTGATGACGACATAGATGATGGTTCGGAGGAAACCGTTAATTGGGCGGAGGCCATCGAAAATAAATTTTTAAATAGTATAACGCTAGTCAAGTGTGCTGTGCATACCATGCAACTTTCAGTGACAGATGTCATATCATTTTTTGATGATGAAATTCGTCACTGCACTGCCGTTGCGAAGAGTTGTAGGAAAATTGCCTACAAAGCGGCATTCCAGCTGAAAGATAAATCACTTCCACCCCTGTATGCTAAAACCAGGTGGGGTGGAATATTTGAAATGTTGCAGCATTTTAAGAAAAATGAAGATTTTTACAGGGAATTGTTTTCTGAAACCCAGCGCGATGAACTAGGTAATTATCTTTTATTGTAACAGATATGACATGAACGAAATCTAGAGTGTAACATATGTATAGGTACCGAACAGTGCCAATTCACCGTGAGGGGTTCCATTCACCGCTTACTTTTCACTTAAAAGCTATTTTTTCTATAACAAAACACACTTCACGAAAAATATTTACCCCAATCCTTCAGAAAAGCGTTGCTTAAGTATCGGTGAAAATATTTTTCAAAAAGTGTGTTTTCTTATGGAAAAAAATAACTTCCAAGAGAATAGTGAGCGGTAAATGGAACCCTCGCGGTGAATAGGCACTGTATGGTACATAGCATTTCAATTATTAAGTTATTTTTACTCCTTTACTTTCGTTTCTAAACGTATCTCAATCGTAAGAAAACAGTACCGATTCGAATGTCTGTATACGGACGCATACGTGTACGAACCGTTGTAACCGATAGAGATTTTTGAACATCTATATTTTCGAATGAACATGCCATCCCCGTTTACGTAAACATACTATACTTGTTTTTACTAATTCTTAAACGTCAGTGAAAAGTTGTAAATCGCAGTTGAAATCGCCGTCGCTGCGAGTTCAGCTGGTTATTTCGTGTAAAAAATCGTACAAAATTTCGTCTATAGCTAAGTGTTAAGTGTTGAGTGAATTGTTTGGTTGGCGATCTCAGTTTAAAGTCGGCCTTCAGGCAACCAAATTAGTGCTGGTAGTAGATGGGTAACAGAATACATCACTATGAAAGTGGGCAAGGATGCTGCAGTAACAGAACGAATAGTTTTACTACAAATTGCAAACCACCGATATCAATTGGAACAAAATTTACATAAAGTAGACAAAGTTACTGATACGGTTGAGTAAGCCTTCACATAGCCTAGTTTGGCTGACAAGACTAAACGTTTTGTTAGGAAATCAAACTAGATTGAAGGCATTTTCAAGAATAAAGGTAAAACAACATGAACGGTATACAAATCTCATCGGTGACGATGCCGGTTGCCGGAAAACGAATGATTTTTATATGTCCAACCTTCCAACCAACAACGCTCGCATCGGCGATTCTATTAACCGAGCGAACTACTAGATTATTATTTTATCTTGTTGGTTTCAAGTTTCACCTCTCATATAAACAACGACGATTGGTCCTAACGTAGCAGTTGAAAGAAATAGACTTATTACCAACAAACGAGCAAAATTTTACCACTGATTGATGATAGATTTGTTAAAGTTGGCAGCAGTATAGCAAAAACCAACAAGAAGGTGAGCTTGTTAAAAATGATTCTTTTAACGAAAACATTCACATTTTAGATTCGACATAAGTTGGAATACCTCCGATTACTTCGATCACATCAATATCAGCATGCCAGGAAAGCTGATTTCAGTGCATTGTGTAAAATGTTCAAAATAAATAACTGAGCCAAGGAGAAAAGTTTCCAACACACTGTTCATATTGGACTTGTTGAAAACATTTTAAAACCTGTATCAACATAGTAATGGCTCATGGCAAATTAGATGTATTACTGATTCATCTAAAGAAGAATGCTTTACAATCCCGACAAAAACTGATGAAAATACGAAGGATAGGCATGTGTATGATTTCGGGCTGCACAAAAACAGGGTTCAAAACTAGGTCTGTGCTAATAACAAAATAATATAAGAATCACTTATTCCGCCGATTGCAGCCGATCAAAACGAAATAGGTCTTGCTGAAAACGTTTCTTCATATCTGTATAAATCTATATAAAAAATCAGATATTCAAAAAGTTAGTTACTAAATTTTTCTTTCAACTGCTTTTTCTCAAAGCTATTTAAAATTGAAAAAATCATTTTTTAATAGTGTATATGTTTCTCGAAAAGACAAATAATGAACACAAGCTGAGGATGTGATATAGACTTAGAATTTTTTTCCTAAGTCCTCATCACATCTTCAGCTCGTGTTCAATATTAGCATCCTCGAAAATCACATAATTTTTTTTTTCTCCATGTTGAAATAGTTGTTAATGTTTGGTTAACATTTTGTTGCTTTTGTCATGAAAAATTAGATATCTGAAAAAACACTTAATTTTTTTCATCAAAGCGTTTCAACTTTGGCATTTTAGATCTAACGAGTCAATGGGATTTCATAAGCGAATACATTGCTGCTTTCGAACCTGTGTACGTAGCTACTAAAAATATGCAATCTAAGCACACGTCTCTCAACGATTTCTACATAACGTGGATCAAGGCAGTGATGGAGGTTAGTAGAATAACGTCAAACAGATTTGTGGAGCCTTTAGTCAAGTCGCTGACCAAACGGTTGAATCAATTGAAGGACAATATGGTTTTTAAAGCTGCTTTGCTTTTGGACCCTCGCTTCCATTATTTAAATTCCACAATATTTTCGGCAGATGAAAAAAAGAAGTTCGAGTAAATTTCATTGATTAAATTAAAAAACTACGCAACTTAATTAACCGATTTTGTAGGCCTTCATCGTTGCCACGTGGGATCGGATAAAACGGTTGCGAGCACGCGATGCAGCACAAACTACGCAATCAGCTTCAACATCATCATCGACTTCATCACAATGTTACAGTACCAATGACCTCGATGCCTTTATGACTGTTATGTTTGGGGGATCTCTTCCTGCTGAACAATTGCAAAAGACTGAAAACTCCTTAGTGCGGCAACTTAAGGCACTAGATCTAGAACCCCACCAAAACCATACATACGACGTGTGGAAACATTGGCTTTCTCACGGACGCAAGAATAGTCAACCGGAGCTATACGAAGTAGCTATGGTGCTGCTCGCTGTTCCCTTCTACCAAGTTTCTGTTGAACGCGCATTCAGCGCTCTAGGGTTAGTATGACAGACAAGCGTACAAATCTATCGTACGATACTCTAGAGGATTTTTTGCTTGTGAAACTGAACAAAGATCTGTTTGACAAAATTCTCCCTGGACTGTACAACTGGCTCGATGACGACTTTAATGATTTTTGAATTTCAACCTAATGTTTGTTCACTATTTAAATGTATGTTATTGATATATTCCCTAGGTACGGTATCACAGACTGTACAATTTTTTAAATGTTTTTGTTTGCTGAATAAAAAAAATCAAAAATCGAAAAAAGTGCCAAAACCGCTCTGAACATTTTTAATGTTATACCAAATCAAACATAAATAAATACCAAACGATTCTAAACTATCCACAAGTCAATTTTTTTCTGAAATAATCCAAAATACCTTTTTATAGTCAATTCGGATATTATTACCTCGAGCGAGAAATGATGTCTATTTTTCTGACACACGCGCACACCAAAATACCAGTTTTATTTGTAAGGAATGTTAAAAATGCAGAATCACATCCAACGTTAAGTATAAAACACTTTTAGGCTGCGGTTTGAATCGTTTTTTTTACTCAATTTCAACACTTTAAAAATGTCAAAATGTTCGAAAATCCCACTTTTGTTTGCCAAAATAACAGTGTCATCTATCTACTCCCACAAAAAGTTTGCTAAATAAAAAGTATAAAAATAGAAAGTAGAGAGTTTCAAATACTGACACAGTCTGAGAATTTTCGGGAGGTTAATATGACAAAAAATGGCAGAATATCAGGAGCATCAGTAATCAATTTCCATATTCACTGCCGTTTATAGCAAGTTAATCCCATTTGCAAATTCAGCAAGCCGAGAAAAATGCATTTTTATATAATTTTATATCATTATTGCTTCTACGAGATGGGCCAATATGTTTGGGTGTTTTCCTAAATTTTTTAAGAACAATGTTATTGAGTCTATCTATTTCGACGAAACTATGCATAGTTTCCTACCATTCACGCTCATTACCTCAATTTCGGTGAAAATGCGAACGGGACGGACTTCCTATGCGCGGTAGATTATTGCTAGTAATTCAACTAGTTTATTGTTGATCATTCATTATATACAAGGTCGAAGGGCTTTTTACATTAAAAAGTTTCGAAGTTTTCAAAAGTGAATACCTAGTTTTTTTACAACTCAGTCATAATTTTTTGTGTTTGTTATTCATGTGGGTTGCACTTTGCCTAGCGTCATTGAAATACGAGTGATGAAACAGATATTTTTCAGCACACATACTTTGCAATAAATGTTATTTGCCCCTCATTGCTCGATGACGACAAACCTCGTTGAGTAAATGTTCGACTCATGCCGGAAAAGTCCTCTATTGCAACGCCATTCATATTTAACTGTTCTGTTGCAAATCTGTCTAGAACGGGTAAATGCAGGAATCCTTTTCGATTTTTACTCTTCCTGTTACCTGTGAAGCGAATTGCTAGTAGTTTTGCCGAGAAGATTAACTGAGGTGCAAATACTTACCGAAAAGAAACGGAAACATCTATTTCATTACTTAATTTATCTTAAAATTGCTCCTTCATTCATGAAAGAATCTTCGACAACCTCCGAAATCAATGTCATTTGACTGGCAAAATAATTTTTCCGATGTTTCCTGCAACAAGTTTCAAATGACAATAATTCTAATAAGACACTAAATCAGAACAACTTTTTCATTTGATCCGTCATTGGAATGAACAGTACGAAATGTTCAATAGAAAGAGATGGAATGTAAACATTAGTTTGATCATCAAGCATGAGCAGAAAATTTATTTATGATTTGACAGCAGTGAACTTCTTCATGAATTCGTGGTCGTGTTCATCTGAATACACGAATAATGACACCGCCTCAAATTGAGTAGGTGAGTGTCATAAAAAATGTCGACGTTTTCGAAGCCTGGTCCTAATTTTAGAACGGTTGAAAAACCGCTCTCAGAAACGTATATGGAAAGAAATTTTGATCACTTGTTAAATTTACCAAGCCTACGCGGCCCCTGGATGGGCTTCGTGAATACTTTGCCGGCCGCGGATAGCTTCGTGCAATGATGAAGGGTCAAGGGTACCTACATTAGTCGCCATATGCCTGAATTATGATAGTTGGTTGCGAAGTCTACTTATTTCTACGATGAATCGAATTCCTGTACTTCGAAACCTTTTACTAACCCGTCACAGATTCCTCAAAGTAGCAACTTGGGTCCACTGCTTTTTATATTATTTTTTAGCGATGTCGCCTCATTGCTTGAGAATAACTGTAAGCATACTGCCAAATATGCTTTAAGCTTAAAAGGAGCTGTCATTGTCATTTATCCTGCGGCTCAACTAACCCGCAAAGTCGAAAAAATACGAAAAACGAAACATAGCACCCCCCAGCGATCATTTAGTTTTGTTCGAGTTGCTCGAAACGAAATGCGCAATGTCACCCCTGGTTTATGCGGATGACCTGAAACTTAGTTTCGTTGTGTGTTCCGTGGAGGATTGTGAACGTCTGCAATGATTACTTAATATTTTTGTCAGTTGGTGTCAAAGAAATAAGCTGATTCTAAGTATTGGCAAATGTGTAGTAATTACGATTCATCGTATCTCCAAGCCTATTACGTTTGCGTACGAAATTGATGGAGTAGATCAGGTAAACGACCTCAGCATCCTGATAGATACGAAAATGACGTTTGACCTTCATCATTCAGCGGTTTTATCCAAAGCATGTTTTAAGGCTTCATGATGTGCTCTGGTTCGTCCTCTTTTGAAAACTGCTGTCGTAGTGGAGTAAAAGAATCGAGCGCATTCGGAAACGTTTCCTTAGACTGGCCTTAAAGGATTTACCATGGCGCAATCCATCAAAACTTCCTCCGTATCCTGACCGATGTCTATTCCTGCAGATACGCTGCAACGACGACGATCAATTCAGCAAGCGATACTAGTTGGGAAGCTTCTCAAGGGAGGAATCGACTCACCTTGGCGGCTTTCGCTTCTTGATTTGCGAGCACCGCAGAGAACATTGCGCAACGATCTGTTCAAAAATAGGCAGATCGACTTTTTTGTAATTTAGTTAAGGTTTTCAATTCATTGAGACTAAGTGTCAGATGAGTTTAATTACAAATAAACAATAAACAATAGACAATCAATTTGCGAATCCTTCATGGCTCGAAAGCCAACATCATGTGGGTAATGCCACAGACAGACGTCCAAGCAAGAACAACATTGATCAAAATTTCCGTGTAAATTTTCAAAGTAAATTGCGTTATAAATCACTTGTACACTAGCGCCGCCTGGTGACCTTATCGCTACAATACATTTTTTTTTGGTTGGTGCACGAGGCTGGCGGTACTGGTAGCGCTATCTGGCTACAGATTGCTAGTACAAAAAACTTTACACAAGTTTGGAACTCAGCTTGGACGTCTGTCTGCGGTAATACCAACCCATTCTATTGTGAAAGGGCGGTAGTATAAAACGTATTGTGTATTGTGCAATTTATTGGCAGTCGGAGTCTATTACCTTACGTGTATAGTTGTGCACCGTCTTCGTAGCATGACTTGCTTTTTTTTGAAGTGTTATCAGTGATGTCACGACGAGAAAGCCGACATAGCATTACCAATCCGTACAGTTGTGTACGACCATTGATGTAAGTATACCTTCGCAGTGCGAAACTTAACCATAGTGTAAATCCTGATTTTTATATGATCCAAAACAATTCCTTACACCATCCATATTCCTATTACGAATCTGTGTTTGTGGTCTTATGTATAGGGTCTTTTACTTTTTTGTCAATATATTTTTTTAATGAAAATTTCACACGTTTAGTATAGTTTTCTGTTTTTTTTTTTTGGTAAAAAGAGTCTGATTTCATCGATGTGAGTCGATATAGGGAAACACTAGTTTTTTTGGGTTCAGCTGGAATGAAGTAAACCTACTTTTACCAAAGAAGGATCTTCAATTTGTCTTTTTTTAAATATGCTTCATTTTACTTTTTGACATATTATTAAGTAAACAATGAATTAAAATTCGGATACTGTATATCATGATACTATTGACACAGACAAACAGACGTGCCTCTTCGAACAAAAATCCTTAGAAAATCTTCGTTCTTATTCTAAACGTTACACTTATGCGCCACCATGTGAGCTTATTGCCCACTAACTTGTTTTCGTAAAACGATTTTTGTCTTTGCTAATGGGTGTGCACGCTTGCTTAAATCAACACATGCGGCATTACTGATGGTTTTTGTCTCTGATAATGAATATGCACGCTTGCTTAAAGCGACACTAGCAGTATTATAGCCCACTAAGCAAAATTTCAAAATTATCGTAATTTTTCTGGTCAATGAAACCGTCATCGAGTGGAACGTCTGTTTGTCTGTGCTATTGGATTACACGCTAGAAAGAGTTTTTCAGAGGAAAAAGACGGACTTCGAGCAACGGAATCCAGAGTCTATGTTTAAGAGTCCCGCAAAGATGAAACCAAAGGAACCAAATCAGTGTCAAACGAGGGTACCAATCGAGCAATGTAAATAAACAAGGTGATAATGTTAGGAGTGGATGAAAAGTGTTGTAATTGAGCGTAATAAAGAATATGTGTTTTTCCAAAGTTTTACTTACACATTTTAATCCAACATTAAACCTGTACACTGGTTCACTTAAATTTAACAGAACATTACCGGTGTAATCTTTCAAAACTGTGTACCTTGTGAAGAATTTCAAAAAATGATATTCGCTTATGCATGGTGAAAAACAGAACTGTATAGTTCTTGGCAACAACCGGCACAAAAACTGTGTTGCCAAAACGATAGATTTTCTCTTCGCGCGACTCTATATACCATAGACTCTGACGGAATCTAGCGGTATTGACATTACTCTCGATTGGCATTGTAAAAACTTAAGGGGCCGTTCCTAAACCACGTGGTCATATTTTGGTCACTTTTTATACCCCCCGTACCCCCCCGTGGTCTTTCGTGGTCTTTTGGCACCCCCCCCCCCCCCCTCTTTGCAACTTTAACCACGTGGTCTTTTCATTTGTCAAGTGCCAAAAATTCACTTTAATTTTTACATTTTGCCTTTCTCCTAGAAAGGTATAGCAATCACTGGAAAAACCAAAGGTATAAAGGTGGTCCCAATGGCCGAATGTCATATACCACTCGACCCCTTTCGACGAACTGAGCATTTTCTGTATGTATGTATGTATGTGTGTATGTGTGTGTGTGTATGTATGTGCAACTTTTTTTTCTCACTCACTTTTCTCAGAGATGGCTGGACCGAGATTCATAAAATTAATTGCAAATGAAAGGTCTAGTTGCGCCATAGGTTGCTATTGAATTTCATTGTAATCGGATTTTTAGTTTAGAGGTTATGTATCAAAATGTAAAAATCACGAAACATCAGTATCTCAGAAACCACACAACCGATTTTAATAAAATTGGTTTCAAATGATCGGGCTGTCTCCAGAACCCTTAACTTTTGAATTTCGTAATGATTGAACATATGGTTCAAAAGTTATGTAAAGAAAAGTTATCCTGAGGTTGTTTAAACTCACTCATTTTTCTCAGAGATGGCTGAACCGATTTTCACAAAATTAGTGTCAAATGGAAGGTCTAGTTGCTCCATAGGTTGCTATTGAATTTCATTGCAATCGGATTGTAACTTTGTCCGTTGTTCATGAAAATGTGAAATCACATAATGAAAGTAAACATATTGACTTCCTCCTAACGATCACTGGCTAATTAAAAGGTAGAAAAGTGATCCAAATGGCCGAATGTCATATACTACTCGACTCAGTTAGACGAATCGAGCATTTTCTGCATATAAGCATGTATAGGTGTATATGTTTGTGTGTGGGTGTGTACGTGTGTATGTGCACCTTTTTTCGCACTCACTATTCTCAGAGATGGTTTGACCGAACAGATTTCAATGAAATTAATTGCAAATGAAAGTTCTAGTTGCCCTATAAGACCCTGTTGAATTTTATTGTAATCTGATTTCTAGTTTAGAGGTTATGTATCAAAGTGTAAAAATCACGAAACAGCAATATCTCAGAAACCACACATCTGATTTGATTAAAATTAGTTCCAAATGAACGGGCTACCTTAAAAACCCTCAACTTTTGAATTTTATGAAGATTGAACATGTGGTTCAGAAGTTATGGAAAGAAACGTGTTCTGGAGACTATTTAATCTCACTCATGTTTCTCAGAGATGGCTGGCCCGATTTTTATAAAATTAGTGTCATATGAAAGGCCTTGTTGCCCCATAAGACCCTAATGATTTTTTCTACAAACGGATTATTACTTTGCCTGTTATGTTTAAAAATGTGAAATCCTGCTATGAAAAGAAACATATTCCAAGACAACTTACTTGGACTCACTCATATTTCTCAGAGATGGTTGACCCGATTTTCACAGAATTAGTATCAAATAAAAGGTCTACCTACCTCATAACTTCCTATTGAATTTTGCAGTAATCGGACTGTAACTTCGTCTGTAAGGTATCGAAATGTGAAAATCACGAAACTTCATTATCTTAGAAACTACACAACCGATTTGAACAATATTGATATCAGATGAACGGTCTAGTTAAGGGTTAACTGATGAATTATGATTGAACACGTGGTTTCAAAGTTTGGCTGCCCCATACGTTACCTTTTCATTTGATTGTAATCAAACTTAAGCAAGCGTTATGTTTTAATTTGTAAAACAACGAAAGTCTATTATCTCAAGTATTACACGACTTATTTGAACATAACTAGTGTCATACAAATGAGTCATCTCTCAAACTTACAAATAACAAACTTCATAACAATTTGATATGCTGTTTAAAAGTTTTAGAAAGAAAAGAAATTCAAAGACTATTCAACACTTTACCTGCTTCGATCAATATATATGGCCTCAACATGATTTAAATGTGGTATCGTACTATCTGAACGTTCCCGGCATCGCTCGTGATTAAATTGTTCGAAATTGAGAGTCATTGCTTTTATTTCGCTATTTCTTAAGTACTAACATTACGTCAAATTTCATATTTTATACTTTAATTACAACATCAATGCTTTAGAACCCAAAGAGTGGATAAACATTTATTGGATTTAAGCATTCATGTAAATCTATTTCCACAAATAATAAGTTTGAATGAGAAAGGCTGAGTCTGACCGCTAGGTGGATTAATTTAGGTTTTATTATTAAACTTTCAGTACATTCTATGTTTCTAAAATACAAAAGCTTCATTCTTGACTTGGTGACAACAATAAATTATAAGTCAGGAAAAAAGACCACGTGGTCATTTCGTAAACCACCCCCACCCCCGTGCGTGGTCTTTCGTGGTCTTTTTACAAACCCCCCCGTCCCCCTCTTTATTACCACGTGGTTTAAGAACGGCCCCTAAGTGTCATATTCTGTATTTCAGTGTGTCGATTCTCATATTCAAATCAGGTTGTTGTATGTATACAAGTAAATATATTAGTTTTTTTTTGGTTTTTTGGTGAATGTACTGATAATTGTACAGGAGGCACTTTAATGGAACTATTTTGCTTCTTTATAATTATTGAATGCCTAGAATAACTTACTAAGAAGTCAAAATTAGTCAACCAGAAATACAAATCTTCTTTCGGTGCCGAAATCAGCCACTTTTAGAAAAACGAACGAACGATTTTGGTTGGTCGCACAGCTTCAATCCTTACTGTTTATCGTATCAAAAGTTCTTAATGCTTTTCAGTTCAAGTTTTACCCGCTGTAGGTTGCCTGCCAGCCGATGCAAATCAGTACCTAAAAAGCACGAAACAAAGCGCTAAAACCCCCTTTAAAGAGTGCTGGCAAACACTAAATATCATTTGGATCGATTAAGAGATAAGAAAAACACGAATATCACATTATGTTCTGGAAGGAATGAACCGCGGCAACCGCGCTTGTTAATTAATACGAGTTTTACAAATTCTTCTGAATCTTGGCATTTCTCACTGCTCTCAACCGAACGAGTGATCAAACAGCCACCACACTGACTGGAAATGTACACGAGGAAATGATAAATGATCCAAATTTCTAAATTTATGGGAAAAGGATTACGCGAACAGAATTTTGTCTCGATGTAAAGCCTCTCTGGTAATGCACAAAGACCGTTTGTTCAAAATCGCATTGGGCAGTCTTTGTATTGGAAACGCCTTTATTTCGTTTTAGAATATCCGGTAACCGAGTCGTAGGATTCATATAAGTAAAATTGAAGTTTTCTGCCGTATTGTAATTTAAAGATGTGTTTTATATGAATAATAGGATGCTTAAGCTTGTGCTCACATCTCTATTCACCTTGTGAACAAGGTTACGATGAAGGAACATCAAGTATTTATAGATAACTTGCCTATCAAAGCTAATAAAACTAAAATGTTTTCATCTTCGCATCCAGCGTGTAGGCAGAGATGGGAAAAATACAGGTAAACATACCAACATCTCGAATCGAACTTGATCACGTAGGAGCTTTTTCTTCCTCTGGCATATGGCGAATTTATTATTATTAATTTGCTGTTAGTATTAAGCTTCTGTGCTATTAAATTTCAACGACCTTCTCAGTGAACCGTTCCTATCTTTGGACTAGAAGCTGCTTGTTTTCCATGTAACGTTCGCACTTTGTTCAACACATTGGAGAAAGGTGTTTTTATGTAGCAGTAAAATCCGATATAGTAAATATGATGTGCGTGTTTATTTCTTTGTTAGCTGAGTTGTGGATTTTTCAAAGCAAATACTATGCAGTTTTCGGAAATCATATGTATTCGGAACGATGACGATTAAGGATCACTAACGTATTCGATGTAGACTTACTAGCAAATGTGAAGACTCACAACATGTAAATTGAGATCTAAAAAGGGGGTTTAAAACGTAGCAGCAATAATTGCAACAGTTTGCAAAGAATATTAAGAAATTGTAAATAATCTGCACGATTATACCGCCGCATTAGTATGCAAAGTCGTAAACTTTCAGTTCCAGGAAAAGAAGCAGTCAACGGTAAGTACTTTTTGCTCACACGTTTTCCGTGTTTTGGGGTTCTTCACGCAGTTTGTTGTAGGTGCGCTCTGGTGACGAGAGTCATGCAGGAGAACAGTGGCGGTAAGCTCGTGTTTAATTACGCATTGTTGGTTTGTACCTCAGTCTTCCGGTTTGGCCTTTGCTTGTACCTCGGCCGCAGATGGCGCATGAGAACGCAAGAGGCTCGTTTTGTCGTATAGGCGGAACTCGAACGATGCTGCTGGAACGTTTGAATATTCTTGACTTATTACTCCACATTATTCGTTTTGTTGATGGTGAAATGAAAGGGGAAAACTACTACTCACCAACCAGTGTTTGTTGTAAAGGTTGCATGTAAACTTCTCATAAAGCATGTAATCTTGTGTAGAGAAATGTTGCAAATGTCAAGTACTACTTTTGGAGGCACACATTTCCCAATTGAAACCCCAGGCGGCTTTTTTGTGTATTCCAGTAATTGCAATGTTGCTAACTCTAATTTGAATAAGCGTTTCACGACGGTGATGACAATTTTCATCGGCTCAGAATCAGAAGCTACATGGCCAAGAAAAATAAATCTCACTGTACAGGAGGTGGAAAGTTAACTATTATTCGCTTCGTAAGCAGAAACGAAACACTGAGCAATTCCTCCTGGAAAAACAATTTATTTGATAAAGTACATGCCATAAAAAAGAATTATGCTATGGTTTTGACAAGGCTTGGTGGCAAGTTGCTCACTAATGTTACACAAACATGCTTTTGAATGCTATAAGGTAGGGCGGTTCATTTTAAGCTAATAGGGGCTTTTTGGGTGGCCTCGAAATACGCTGTTGATCCAATAACCCGATCAGAAAAAAATCACTCACCGATATCAACACTCGGTTGCATGAAAAAAAAAAAAAATCAAACAAAGTATTAAAATTGGCTACCTTGTCACTTGCCATTATTTTCGATTGTTGTTTGCGTAAAGATATTTTCAAACTTTTTTTCAAACATTTTTTAGTTATCGTAAGGATTTTATCAAAAATTTATCCAATGAGAGACTTTAAAAATATGCAAACATTTCTTTTCAATTCGGGTTACTAAACAATTGTTATAGTTTCGATTATTTTATATGAATTAAAATAATTTATTAAAGTTAATTAGTCTCTGATTGTATTAGTTCCACTCTGTTCTTTACTTCTTTGTTCTTTACTGTTTTGTTCTTATATATTTGTTTATTTTTTCATCGTTTCAATGGAGCCAGGTTTGGTTACGGGGTTCCCTTGAACACGTTTAGTCGCTATCTAGGTCGACGTTTCAAGGATAGATAACAGATTTATACGTCAGCGTCAGCCTAGACATAAAAATGAGTTTAAGACAAACCCGCGATCAAAACTTCCGTTATTAAATCGATTTATTATTCATTGGTCAAAACACTGCTTTTTTTCTAATTAAGCGAAATTATTAGTTGGGTATTTACTACTGGATTTTACAAACTCATAACACCTGCTATAGTTTTAACTTTGAATAACTGTTAGTAATATATATATATATATATATATATATATATATATATATATATATATATATATATATATATATATATATATATATATATATATATATATATATATATATATATATATATATATATATATATATATATATATATATATATATATATTAATATATATTCTTCTTCTTCTTTCTTTAACAGTGTAATTAGCATTATTTGTTTATTTATTTGTCTTATGGTCTTCGATATGAAATTGTACAGACTATGACTTTAAGTTATCTCTTGTTCTAGTGTTAAAAGTAGTTTTGGACATTCCAGACTCATGGATACTACTGACGTCATTGAAAGCCCTAAGACAGGAGTCGTAAGGGCTATTACGTCCGTAATTTGTTCTGTGAAACGGTACATTAATGACAGGAAAACTACGAAGAGCACGCTGGGGAACGTTGAAGTTAATTTGTTGTAATAGTTCAGGACAGTCGATATTTCCTTCTATGATGTCAACATGTGCAGAGAAGCGGCACCATCATCACGAAGTCTCACATGCTTCTGGGTTTCGCGAACGACATTGATATAAATGGTGTTAGACATGGAGCTGTTAAGGAGGCGTATACGGCTTTCAGAAGGGAAGTTGCGAGAATTGAACTCGCCATAAACACTACCAAAACGAAGTACATGGGTGTTGGGTGTTGGTGCTGCGGTGGAGGAACTTCGAAGTTGCGAGAATTGAACTCGCCATAAACACTACCAAAACGAAGTACATGGGTGTTGGGTGTTGGTGCTGCGGTGGAGGAACTTCGAAGTGGTGTGTAGAATAGCATTGGCCGATATCGTATCGATACGTACGGTATCGATACCTTAGGGGCTAAATATCGTTATTTTTTATCGATGCAAGCGACTTCGATATAAAGCTGGATCGATACTTCCACCCCGATATTTTTTCGATACTGAAGAGAAACTTTGAAATCGGAAAATATTGTTGATTGCTACAAATTGTCTAACGGAAAAGCCTTGTAGAAGTGCGCAGATATGATCCATCGCGTTAAAGTCTTCTACAAACAGTGCAGAAATTTGGTTTGTGCTCTTTTTGTAAAAGACACCAACAGGATTGAATATACCCGCTCATTTCTAAGGCGGGTTTTCATGCCTCTTGCGGAAAAATGCTGCCGCATTTGGTAATACTGTCTGTGCAGAGCAAAATCGTAAGCGCCGAGTTTTTGCGAAAAGGCAGGCAATTAAGAATAAGAAGCCAGGATTATCGTGCTGCCCTACATTTCAAATAAGGCCGCAGACGCGCGTATGCTATTGCATTGATTTGTGTGTGTGACATATAATTCTGTCACCACTGTCCCATTCTGGTACCATTAGTCTATTGACCACAGGGATACAAAATATGCAGATTTGTCTTCAAAACGCAGATTTTTAGAGTCGGTGTGCAGATTTTTATTGACTCGCAGATAATTATATTTTTTCCAGAGTCTCTGCAGATTTTTGTCAGAGTTTCTTTATGTTTACGCAGACTTTCTCAATATCTGTGAAAATTTTTGCAGACTTTTGCCTGCGCGAACGCATTTTTTCAAATCACAGGCAAATTTTTTACAGACTTTTAGCAGATTTTGTCGGTTTTTCGAATAGTTGCTTAAATTTTTCAAAAACACCTGGCATCTCTGATTTTCCGTATTAATGATCAAGAAAAAATGGTAGCTTTTTATAGACCTGTTTCAAGTAGCAGGCAGAGTATCGATACAGCTGGTATCGATGCTCCGTCCTCGATATCAACCTGGCATCGATACAACCAGGAAGAAATTATCGATACTCGAGTATCGATACTTCTGCAATTTTTGGCCAATGCTAGTGTAGAATCCTGTGATTATTATTCGGAGGCAAGGTAGAAAATGGGGTAGGGCGCTGGCGCATGCATCACGAGCTATACGAAGTATACAAACACGATGATATAGTCAAGCTGATGAAACACGGCAGGTTACAGAGAGCTAGCCACGTAGCAGGGATGACGGATGAGCGACCGGCTAAGATAATATTTAACAGAGAACTAGATAGAGGCCGACGACTTCGAAGTAGATCTCGCATGCGCTGGATGAGTGTTGTCGACGAGGATGCCAAAGCAGCGGGTGTAAGGCGAGATTAAAGAGAAGCAGCCCAAGACCGAGTTTTGTGAAGACGTATTCTGGATTCGGCATAGGATCTCAACGATCTGTTGTCATAAAAGTATGTAAGTAAGTAAGAATATAGAACGTTCATTTTGGCCTTAGTATTCATTCAGTTAGAGACTATTATCATAAGAGTAATTTGCTTAAACTCCCTTAGCGTTCGAAGGTGACCTGTTTGCTATTGTATTCCTTTGAATGAAAAAACAATGGCATTCAATACAACATGGCATCCATAGTCGTTGTATGGCACTGAGAGACAGACGCTGATGTTTGCTGAGTTAAGCTTGAGCCGTCACCACGTTCGCCTTGAAGCAAGAAGAACGTAGGACTAAACAAAGGTGATGTATGATCAGATTGCCTGCTATGGTGTCCCCCCCCATGTCTTGAGATTTCGATTGTTCGTTGTAGCAAAGTCGGAAAATGAATATTATATGTATATGAAATAGAGACATGAAGCTCAATGTGCCGCGAACCGAAACGTGTCGGGATAAAGATGGAGGAATCTTGACGGATGAACGTGGGTGGATCGACAGATGCAAACAGTATTACGATGAATGCCTGAATGGCAGAAAATCAAGACGGTAGGATGATGAGGGCAGAAGAACAAGACTGCTAGAGGAGCGATTCATCATAACAGGTTAAGGAGACAAACCGACTCCCACGATAGGTGAAGTTAAGGATGTCATCAAGGATCGATAGGACTCGCATAGGCAGTAGCGTAGCAATCGACAGCGATAAAGTGGTGGTGGTGGTGGATGTAATCGTGTACCTCGGATCATTGGTAACGTCAAACAACAACTGCAGCAGAGAAATTTGCAGACGTATTGTAGCCGGAAGTCTTGCCTATTACCAACTTCACAAAATCCCTTGGGTTCTGGTAATCTGTACTTCCATACCAAGTGTACTTGCAAGCGCTGGCCATCGTCGGTGAAGTATGTGAGGATAGTATATGGTGACAAAGGATAAGCCACGAGCTGGTGCAACTCGTACCGACTTCACTAATCACGCTGGATTCGCAGGCCCAGTACCGTGATGAGTGTCGGTGCATTTTGTGAGATAGTGTGATCTCTTGTAATCAACCCAATGGTCTAAACTCAAACCTAGCCGGTACACATAGGAGTATTTATCCCAATAAGCTGATCGAAACTCAGGCCTTCAAAATATGTGATTTTCAAACATGGTATTATGGAACCTCCAAGCTGTTATTCCACGGTGAAGGTGTGTCATGACGTGATGTGCTTCTCCTGGTGGGGGTGGTGGAAAGGTGAGTTAATTTCGATTAAAAAAATTACGTGACGTACTTAATGGATGTCACCTTAATTTGCATTTTCTCTAGTTTGGTTTAGACGTTGGTTTGAATATTCCTATGCGCGTTGTAGGAAAATATCTAACATGGTAAATATGGTTAGAGATCTTGGTAAAGTCGATTTTCACCGATGAGAAATCAATTTAACTAATTTCAGCTTACCATACAATCTAGTATCTAAATTCTAACTTGTATAATATTTTTTAAAACTATGTTTAAAATTATATTCTGTTGTATTCTCTACAATATTCAATTTAACAAGAAATCCAAAATTCTTGATGTTTTATGTATTTATAAGACAAGTGACATAAAAAAAAATTCAATATCGACAATTTCATGAACAACAAAATTGGACAAAACATTTGCAACAGAAATCGTTCAATTATTTGAAGCATTGGCGACCTTCATTTTATCGACACATAGACAAATAATCATCATAATTCCCAGATGGTCTCGAGGTACGATGCTGGCCTAACAAACCAGTCGTCATAGGTTCGAGTCTAGTCTCGGGAGAGATTGTTATTGTCAGTAGGATCGTAGCGCTAGCCCAGCAATTTTCCTGTACACTAAACAGTCGGTTGCGAAGTCTGTGTATAAATAAACAGAAGGTCAAGTTCCGAATCGGAATGTACCACCAAGGCTTAGTTTTTTCAGACAAATAATCATTCTGTAGATGACGGCGTAGCAGTCCAATTTTGACAAACACAAATACATGCATGATCATTACAGTCATGCCGAAAAATTTGTTTTAACAAGCGACTTTTCGTGTTGGGTTCTTATACTGTTGGTTTCTTTCGTAGAGAAAAATCAAGTGCTGAATAAATTAATATTACAATAGAAGTTTTTTTCGCATATTTCTTGTAGAAAGAAGATAATCATCTAATTATTAGATTTATTTCGATAAACCCAAATGATTGTATATTCTGTATCATTTGCATTGCAAATCAGAAAAAAGGCTCCCGACAGCCTCGAATTGGAGTTAAGAATGAAAATTATCCATGGTATCGAGCCGGACAATCATACGACGTGCCGTTGAGGCCGGAAAATTCTCTCGACGCCCTGCGAAAAAATCTCTCAATCTCAATCTCATATTGGCTGGACTCTGCAGAAATGGCGTTCTTTTCAGTGATGAGTCTAAGTTCAATAAATTTGGGAGACGGAATTTATTGCGTACGCCGACCGGTCGGAAAGCGTTTAGATCGGCGGTACTGTCAAATGACTTTGAAACAAGGCAGAGATAACAAAGATTGTCTAGGGATTTTTCTCTGCCAACGGTCTTGGTTCGATTCATCGGACCGTATCCGGATCTTGACCCGATTAAGAACCTTTGGAAAAATCGATCCCGCAGAGGTACATTGTTTTGAAGGTGGGTTTGATTAAGTATTCATGATAAATATTAGTAAATAATGAGTTTGTGTGGCCAATCACAAATGAGCCGTTGAGAACAAAAGTGGTACATGTGCCATTAAGTAAATTTTTCAGGAGACGCGATAAACGAAAACACTTAAATAGTAAATTATTTTCAACAATTTTTCCCAACATAACTGCACTAAATCATTGCTGGAAAGGTGTCAGAAGACGGTACATGAAAGGATAATTTCATTCATTAATGATAACTCATTCATTTAATGGTGACTTCACAACACTATTAGAAATTTGTAATTTTATTTGCTAGGATTTGTTTGCTTTCGCAATTAGGACTTATCATTCGTAGAGATTTAAACCTACTTTTCAAACAAGGCAAATAAACTTACAACTATCCCAATTTCTAACTTATTGGCTATAAAGAGAGCTTATCGTAGCAATTGAGGATTGCAACGATTTTTGTCGAAAATTGGTAATAATTTTATTTGACATAGCTTCTAATGTTTCAACACCAATAAGTCTATGTAAAACGAGTGTACCAAACCAGGAAGGACGTTTCAAAATCATTTTCAGAATTTTATTCTGAATCCTATGAAGCGTTTTCTTTCTTTTTTTTATTCTCGCTTATTTTCCGTCGGTCTAGTTCCGCCACTGTTGTTGTGCCAATCACCGACGCCCGGGGAGGCGACTCCACCCAGGACCCTAACTCACGACCCGTTGATTAACGGACCGGCGCCAACGGCTTTACTTCCTCATGCGATGGAAGGCGTGATCCCAGAGATTTTTCGCCTCAGAAAATCTCCCGGTGTCGGCTAGGATTGAATCTAGACCAGTTGGGTTGGTTGTGAGTGGATCACGCCACCTCACAACCATCGACACCTATGTCGGCGGTGGAATTCGAACCCAGGCGTCGAGCGTGGTTGGCGGAGCCGTTACCAACCACGCTACGCCCCCACTGCACAGGGGTTACCGTGATCAGCAAGGCGGTTCCCCCAGGGCGAGGCCTTTCCATTGCGTTTTCTTTCTTGTTAAACAACAACTTGACCAGATTGGTACAACACAAAGCATTGCTGGTCTAAAAATTTGTTTGTAAACCAAAATTCATTATTTAAACAAAGTTTAGATCTCCTGTTAACCCATTCCCGGCGGAGAGAAATCGGATTTTACCTCGAAAAATGACCTTCAAGCTCGTATTACTAAGCAACCACAAGCACAATTGACACAAACTGTATTGCATATTGTAGATCGATCTCTTCTCTAACCGTATCAAATAGTTGCGTTGTTCAAAACTGCAAGTATAATTGTTGAAATACAATCAAAGTTAAGATGTCAGGTGATGCCATGGGTTTTTGAGCCTTTTGTTCATTGAATACAAGAAAACGTTCACCATCTTTTAAATCTGGAATAGGCTTTGAAGTTTCTTAAGAACCTTCGACAGCTTCCAAAAGGGTTTTGAATATGGTTTCAATTTTTCAACTTTATTCTCAAAATTTTGATTTCTCAGAAGAGTAAATCAATGTTTAATCTCTTTCTGTAAATCTTTATAAATAGTTTTAAAAACAGAGTCACGAGAACGTTGATATTGACGTCTGCGGACATTTTTCAAACAAATTAGAAGTTGAGGATTTTCATCAATTATTGGTGAATCAAATTTTACTTGAGCCTTTGGAACAGATTAATTCCTGACATCAATAATTGCACATTTTAATGCTTTCAAAGCGGAATCAATATTGAGTTCGCTTTGCAAATTTAGCTCATTATTGAAATTATTTTCAATATGAGTTTCATATCTTTCCCAATTAGCCTTTTTTTTTTCTTCACAATCTCAATTAGCCTTGTTATAATTAAAAACAGAGCTCATAGGGTTTAAAATTGATTCATGTGATATCGAAAAAGTTATTGGAAGATGGTCAGAATCAAAGTCAGCATGTGTGATCAATTCACTACATACATGACTTTGATTTGTTAGCATCAAATCAATTGTTCATGGATTCCTTACACAAGAAAAACATATAGGACTATTCGGAGATAAAATAGAATAATGTCCTGAGGAACATTTATTGAATAAAATTTTGTCGTTAGAATTACTTTGAGAATAATTCTATGACCGATGTTTAGCGTTAAAATCGCCGATTATAAAAAAATTTAACGATTTCTGGTAAGTTTTGTAAATCACCTTCAAAATAGATTTTGTGTTCGCATTGGTATAAATACGCTGCGGCAATAAAAAAATTTCCAATTCAGTTTGAACATCAATTCCCAAAGTTTCAATAACTTTCGTCTCAAGATGGGGGAGAGCATGATGTTTGATTCGGTGATGGATTACAATTGCGATGGCGATGGATTAGAATTGGATATTTTAATTTAATGTTAGGATTCAAAAAAGTTTCAGTAATAATTGCAATGTGCACATTATTTACTGTTAAAAATTAAAAAGCTCATTTTCATTGGCTTTCAATGAGGAGGCATTCCAATTTAAAATTTTGAATCATTGTTAAATTTTAAATTAGAAACGATTTCAAATGTAAAATTTGTTCCAATTTGAATTGCTTCAAACATGGAATTTGCCTGCAACATGGCGCTCATAAGATCGAACATTGCCTGTTGCAGAAAAGAAAGTTTACCTGCCGTAATAGGCCACCGGCAGTTGACTTTAAAAAAATATTAAAAAATACGTTAAACGGGTATGCAAAGGAGTATAAAAATTGGGCGGTACTAGTACGCTTGGAGAATTATGTTTTGAAGTTTGTTTTGATGGGGAAATTGAATTTTGTTTACCCTGCCTTGCCTTAACAATGGCTAAACGGACAGGGCATTCGTATAAATTTGATATATGGTTGCCGTTACAGTTGTTACAGCGAATTTTGTTTACCCTGCCTTGCCTTAACAATGGCTAAACGGACAGGGCATTAGTATAAATTTGATATATGGTTGCCGTTACAGTTGTTACAGCGAACATTTGTACACTAAGGTCACTTTTTACGCGGATTCCGGAATTTACGCGTTTTTTTTACGTTTTTTTTACCTTTCAGTTGCTCGAAAAAATATTCATCTCAAATAGTTTTTGTATTCATTGTCGTTCTACAAAATATTTTGGTTTATTTTTACGTAAAATAATAAATTTCTAAGCTTCAAGTAATAACCATGCTAGCGTTCTTCGGCTACTAAACTTGCGCTTCTCTGGATTTGAGGCTTAGGTTACAATTTCGAACACACTTCATCACAGTCGAACTCAAAACTCTGAAAAAACTTTTATACAACGGCAAATTAAAAAAAAACACAGACTCGAAAAATTAGTCTGTAAAATTCGCACATTCAGTATTTCTGATGTTACTAAAAACTTCGTTTGAGTTATGCATGCGTTACAGCAAGAAGATAGTTACACGCTATCAGAAAACGACGCATGTGCGTGTTCTCTGTTTTGAGTGTAGTATTCGTTTCTCCCTCCCAGCTTTTCACCCCCGCCAAACTTCCTATAAATTTCCCATTTCACCCACACATTATATAAAGCATGTACCTTGTCAAAATTTAACCTCACTGAGGTTAAAATGAATTAAATAGTTTACAAGGGAAACTCCAGTTCTCTGACTGTTTTCACCACGTGATTTTCCTTGTCAGTTAAATACTGAACAAGACGATTACGGCAAAATATCAAAAAGATTTTCGATGCAGACACTCGAATTTTCCGAGAGTTCTCTCTTTTTTCTCGTAGTGATGCGCGGTTCCTTTTTTCGCCCTGTCATGTCAGGTGATACGAAAAAAGTTCAATACGAATATTAAATTTAAAAGTAGGTAGTCTTGATAAAGACTGATGTGAAATAACTTTCAGGTAGTCTTTAAAAGACACACTGACAAAACACAAACTTCGAAGCTATAGGCAGTCAAAGACCAGTCCACAAGCAACCGAAAACACGTCTGATCTGTAGGACAGTTCAAAGCGCACTGCGCAGAGGTACATTATTGAAAACCTGGTCGAGTCTTTGTCTCAAAGATGCAAAGCTGTAACTGACGATAAAGGACGAAATATTAAAAGCTAACATTGACTCGTTGAACGTTGTTGCAAAGTTGCAATTGTTTTGTCCTGGAGAATCACCTCTGATTTGCATTTTTGTTACAAAAATACATGGCTGTTTACTTTGGACTATATAAGAACCTGCGTCAGCTCATACCAGTCATCAGTTAACAAGTGGAAGGCCACTAGAACGGTCCTGAATAATTAGCAGTAGAAGCGGTGGTGGATTCCAGTGGCGAAAGTGAGCGACAGCAGGTACCAGCGGTGGCAGCAGGCAGCAGCGGCGGAGGTAGTGGGCAGCTGCATTTCATCATTCAGTTCAGCTCCCTTTCGATCTTAGTTGGACCCCACCAGCGGTAATCCAATTCAGATATCGTTGGGTGAATACAGCCAGAAGCTGCACAAGCCAGCACCGCC